>NC_069718.1:24603881-24726381 GCF_027358585.1 Pangasianodon hypophthalmus | reverse complement strand
CATCTTTGGTAAATATGCCATTTTTTTAGATTTTCCACATTTCGTTTCCATGAACAGTCAGTACAACGGAAGTCCTTCTAATGCTGCTAATATTTATTGATAAAAGCTCAAGAACTTGCTTCAATTCAAATTCAATTATTATTGGTTGACTGTGTTTTTTTATACAACAAATCATCTCATAGTACTCAATGTGGTGATTTTTTTTTCCCTTAAAGTGCAGGGCATTCCCCCCATCTTACTAAATGTTAGGCTAATGACAATAGACCCCTTTAGTAATAAAAAATCATACTGCACAGCGCTTGAAGCATGAGCACTGGATAGACAAAGGATAGACAAATTACACAAAGGAATGACAAATGTTACACATTGGTTCTTAGGAGAAATTCAGGAGAAATGGAGATTCTCACCTGGGAGAAATGGGTGAGAATGATCTCAATGCTCACAGCACATAATAAAACATCTGCTAATTGGTTAGAAAGCGCATTTGCACTTTGCAGTGTTCAGCATAAATGGTATTTCAAATCCTATATGGTGTTAACAATGAACAAATCATGTATTGTGCAGCTTTACTGTCTGCTTTAAAGGACCATGGTTTATGGCAAAGTACTTTCTGGCACCATACACCCAGCCCAGATATATAAACTATGCTAATACTGGGTAGGGCCTCCCTTTGCACTCAAACAACCTCAATTCTTCATGGCATGGATTCTACAAGATGTTAGAAACATCAATTTTTCAGGTGCACTTTCATGCTTCGAACCGCAATAGTCTCTATTGTTTAATTGCCTTGTAGCAGCATGATTGCTGTGGGCACAGAGTAACTCATCTTAAAAAGAAATTAAAGTCCATAAAATTATAAGTTTGTGTTATCTGTTGAACCTATTCTGCCAAGCCCTGATGGAGTGGGATGATGGGCGTGATCAATGCCCAAATTGTTTAGGAGCTGAACATCTGTGACATGCACTTACAGAGGATAATGTCATTAGTGGCACACAAAGTGCACCTATGAAAATACCACTATCTGTTCATGACCTTCCTCTGGACTGCACTGAAGCAGCAAGGAGCAGAGTTAACAGCAGATATGGCTGCAGAGCCACTAGGAAGAAGAGTGTAAGAATCTAAGAAGAAAGCAAACACATGATGCAACAAATTGCCCATAGTCTACATATTATTCCAGTGGGGTTGGGGTTTAATGACCACAGCAGTAGATGAAAGGAGGTATGTGGGACCACATCGGTGCTGCCATGGCAGCCCTGAACATAAAGGTGGTCTTGCATCAGAACAGGACATAATCAAGCCTCTAATGCTTGTTTTACCCGAACCCTGGAGTAAGCCCTCCTTTGGTTCTGAAATCACACAGTCAAAAATGGAATGGTTTCCCCCTTTGTAACTGGGGGATTGGAGCTTGATAACAACATTCCAGTGGCTACTGAGCACACTGTCAGTGCATCGTTTACCTACAGCCATCGCCAAACACAAGTCTATACCACAGAGGTGCACAAGTCAATCCAATTGGCTATACTGACTCTGGAACTGCAGTTTCTACTAAAAAACAGGCAATAGAAATAGTACTTGGACCAGAAACCCTGACCTTTTTGAGTTATTTAAGCAAAGGAACCTTTCTGACAGAAGACTGAGCTGTCTCTATCATATAGGCAGTCAGAAAATTATGAATGTCTGCACACAGCTCATACGTAGACTTTCTGTTTGGCAGGGATGTTGACAGAATCAGCTCCAGTGCTCAAAATGGGAATTTTGTATCTCTGACCATTTCAGTGACTGTCAGCCATATTGCAAAAGCATGTGTCAGTGTTGGTGACAAGAGCATGCAAATGTACCCTAAGGTGTTGTGCTACTACTAGTACTGCAACATTTTTAGGAACCCCTAAAAGTGTCACATGTACTAGTGCAGAGTGACAACACCACAGAGGTATTTTTGTATTAACCCCCAAGTGGGCACAAAATTGCAAGCAAATTTGAGGTGGGTGAACAAGCTCAGGAGGTGGGTGGATGCATACCTCCTGTCTCTGAGAGCTGTGTACCTACTGGGCTAATGCAATCAGGCAGTAGATATGTTGTCTCGCAGCAAGCCTGTACCCAATAATTGTGAAATTCACAAGAAGGTGATTTAAAGCAGAAGTTGATCTGTTTGCGAGCACGAACAACTCACTACCCAGTGTGGTTTCATGGACAGAATGTGTTGACACCAATGACACACATTGTCCAACACAATGGCTTACATTTACAGTGATGGTATTTGGCAGACTCCCTTATCCAGAGCAACTTAATTGCTTTGAAATCTCTATCAATAAACATATCCTCATAGTGGATGGATCCGTAACTAGGTTAGGGATTAAGAGTACTATCAGTCTAAAACCCTTTTGGGGAGGTTAGTATAATATGAAAAACACAAAATAAGGATTTTCTAAAATATAAATAACAAAGTACTAATTTAAGTACTTCATGAAGAGGTAGGTCTTTAGTCATCGTTTGAAGTCAGCCAGTGACTCAGTTGTCTAGGTGCCAGAACAAAGAAGAGCCTTGATACATGTCTTCCATGTATCTTGAGAGATGGTGGATCCAACCGAACAGTGCTAGAGGCTGAGAGGGATCATGGTGCAGAGCAGGGTGTGATAAGTGCTTTAAGGAAGGGGGCTGGAGAGGTTGAAAACAAGTTGTCCAGCTGCATTCTGGATTAGTTGCAGAGGTCAAATATTGCACAGAGGCTGACCTGCCTGGAATGGGTGGCAGTAGTACAGTTTTGAAATGAACAGGAACTATCCTCTATGGATAGAAATGGACATCAGTTTAGTGATGTGAGGTGAGAAGGACAGTTGATTGTCCATAGTTACCCCAAGGTTGTGTCCAGTGACAGATAGTGAGATCTTTGAGTTGTTCAGGAAGATCACAAGATCTTGACATGGGGATGCATCTCCAGGGATGTTTAGCAGCTTAGTTTTGCAGAGATTAACTTACAGCTGATGAGCTGCCATCCATGATGAGATGACTGCCAGACATTCTAAGATACAAACAGAAACATGAGTGTCTGATGGAGGAAAAGAGAGGAGAAGTTGACTGTCATCAGCATAGCAGTGGTATGAAAACCCATTTGAGAATATGACCTCACTGAGGGAGCAAGTATAGAGGAGGAGCAGAAGAGGACAAAGCACTGAGCCTTGTGGGACACCAGTGGAGAGTCTGCATGGAGCAGATGTCTCCTGATTTGACCGTCCTTTCAGGTAGGAGGCAAGCCATTGCCATGCTGTGTCGCATATTGACTGTGTTGAATGCTGCTGAAAGGTCAAGGAGGATCAGGACTAATGATAGTTTTATGACAGTCTTCCCACCACTGTCATTTTATGAATGATGCTCAGTCTGAATAAAGTATGGTATTTTGCACTATTTAGGAATGCTGTCTGTTATTTCCTGGTGAGGTGCACCATAAGCACATATTACAAACCTTTGTGACACCTTTGATACATAGCCTCTAGTAGTTTCAAAGGAAACTGCACTGGTAGTCTGGAATGAAAGGAAGTAGAATGGAAGGTTACATGTGGTAACTGTGGTTCTTCGAATGAGTGGGGGACAGACCAGGGCCATCTGGGTCAATTGGGGTTACAAGAATGGCCAGAGGACAAGCATGACATTGGCATCATGCAGAGGTTACATTACAGTAAATCATTATCCATCACGTTGACGGACAGGGCTGTAAAAATTCCGCATTGTCTTTTTTTATCCACATTGCTAGACATCATATATTTTTAAACACATCACTAGACAGCATATATTTGATCTGTACAATTAAAATGAGAGGGTATAGCCCCATGTTTCAGGCATTTACAGCCAGTGGTTTACGAGTAGCTAAATTCTTTAAAATTCTGGCTACAGATGTAAGTATGTGCTGCCTCTTATAATACTCACCCTCATCCTGGCGAATAGCACAAAGCCATTGTAGGTGGGAAATGAGTGAAATAAGTGAAATTATTTGTGAATACAGATAACTGCATGAATTATTTGTGCATTTATGGACGTTGCAGTAATTGCGATCTGTATTGGCTACCATTTTTCACTATCTCAATCCCCTGCTTCTGCATTTGTAATCACAGAAGTGAACAGTTATGCCAAAGGTGCTAAATGAGCACATGCAATGGGATTTTCTGTCAGTAAAATGCTGCTAGAATGGTTTTGATTTTCTGTGTCTATGGCAGAACATGAATACCATGCACAACTAGTATGAATGCCTTATTTTTTATCCATCACAAGGTGACAACTTTGCTATTAGTACTCAGCAAGAGAAAAACACCTTGTCAGTCCTCCACTTAGTCAAAGAACTGTGGTTATGATACATTCCATTTCCACATCCACATGCACTATTTGTCACAACACTCAAAGTGTATGTTAAGAGTGGAAAAAGTCTAAATAATTCATGAATTCATTCATCTTTGGTAACCACTTTATCCTGGTCAGGGTCATGGTGGATCCACAGCCTATGGCAACACTTGGGGCGAGGCTGGAGAATTAACCCTGGATGGGACTCCAGTCCATTGCAGGGCTCCGTCATACACACATCCACTTATTCACGGCTGAGGCAATCTAGCATAGCAATCTAGCATAGCCAATCTGCCTACTTGCATGTCTTTGGACAATAGGAGGAAACCGGAGAACCTGGACAAAACCCACATGAACTTGTGGAGACCATATGGACCTCCTGACAGAGAGTAACCCGAGCTCAGGATTGAAACCAGGACACTGGAACTGTGACACAGCAATGCTACCCACTGCTACACTGTGCCACAGAGTCAAAATAATATCAGTTCAGAAGTTTTCTTTATATGTATATGCCCATTCTATACCTTTATAACTGCTTCTAACAGTTCTAACTTCATTATTGCAGATGGTAGGTTGAACATTTTACATGAATTTACAACCCTGTTATTTTTTAATTCAATAATGTGTGCATCTTTTGCTAAATGGTGCTAGATAGTACTGTAGTGTTACAGTTACAGCATAGCTCTGAACCTGCAAGTGATGTATTTCTTATCAGCATCAGTGGCAACTGCTTTGCTGTGGGTCCTGCCTGAGACAGTATGGAAAAGATAATCCTGCTCCAGAAGTTGTTGTACTAGGTAGGGGAGGTGGGTTTTTCAACTCAAGTTCCATTCACTATGTACCTTTGTTCATCCTCGTGCACCGTTTTTAAATTACAGCACCAGCACCAAATTGTGGCACCTAAGAGAGACACACACATGAAGCCACATTCTGAAAGAAGGCTAATTTCAGGGTGCTGTACTTCATGGCTGTTATGCTGTAGCCATGCAGTGCAGATCTCCTGGAGATGTTCCAGAGTTCCCACACCAAAGCCTGATGGGATATGGAGGGAGAGGGGCTGGGGGTTTGTAGTGTTGCTCTGAGGAGTGTAGTGTTGCTCTGAGGGGAGTTTCATCACTTTAAATTTGAAAAAAAAAATCCTATGGAAAAAGGGATGCTGAAGAGCAGAAGTGCCCATTGCAAATACGACATTAATACCTCATTTAAAGCCAGTGGAAAGGTTTCTTAATGCAAAGATCTTTATCTGTGTCTGCATTGATTTTCAGTCTGGCCATATTACCCTGTTCCTAAAGGTCAGTCCCACTCATTCCCATCGCACTGAAAGCCAAAGCACTTCCAGTCGTAGCTTCAAATAGATGGAAAGAGAGCATGAGAGAGAGACGGAGCAGCTTATGGCTAATCTTTAAATGAAATATACTTCACCAAATCATAAGTGTACTGTGGACTAACTATTATTTTTAATCGATTAGCTTACTTGCATGAAATTCAAATTGCTGTGTGTTGAGGTCAGGTTTCAAGCAACCGAATTAAATTTATTAAATCAGGTCTTGCCTGCCAATTGCCACATCAAAACAGGACTCCCTGTATCGTGGTTTTTGAAAAAAAAAAACCCTAAATAGTACATTAGGTTATTATGTTGGATTTAATGTAACTTACCATACAATCAGTCTCTAGTATGCTGTTAGGAAAATGTATTTAAATTGAAATATTGAAGATCATTTGACATTCAAATTTGCAATTCTTGGGAATATTGCTGGATGGTTGGAATACTCTCTCTTTCTTTCCTGCTAACACACACTCCAGTTAAGCTAATTACACTGAGTAGAAAGCTTACTAAGAATCATGCCGAGTGTGACAGAAATTTTGGTAAACAGGATGGTCTAATGAACCAATCAATGGCTGCCCTGTTGCTGAGAGAATCACAAGACAACGCTCATCATTTTGGGGCAGACTGATTGACGTGCATGCTTAGTAGATCAGAGAGGGTGTAAGTTACTAAAGTGTATAGTGGTTTATCAATCAGCATTAGGCCAGAATGAGTTTGTTTGTAGCTCGTTTCCGTGTGTGTGTGTGTGTGTGTGTGTGTGTGTGCATGCTTAGGAAAGGTGCTGAACTAAGCACAGCCTTACTCACGTGTTCTTTAATTGGATTTGTTTATTTATCTACAGCAGTCATGCCGATTTACGTTGCACCCTAAATATGTCACCCTGACAGGATCAATATTTATTATGTATCAGTGTTTAATTGGAATAAACATGGGGAGGGGCAAAGTGAGTTGTAGGGTATGCAGGGTGTGTGACAGTGCTGTACGCAGTTGATGTTGTCAATGTCTCTCTCTCTCTCTCTCTCTCTCTCTCTCTCTCTCTCTCTCTCTCTCACACTTTGTGTGTGTGTGTGTGTGTGTGTGTGTGTGTTTGGATTAGTATGAGTAGCATTTTTCCAAGAGCCCCCCCAAACCCCGTGAATCTGCCATGCAAGGACTTTTGTAGCCACTATCAGAGGTTGATAGCACACACACACACACAAACACACACACACAGACACAAACACAAGCAAGCTCTTTGGCCCTCTGTCAACAAGACGTGAATGACAAAAATCAAAGATGATACTTGGGTTCTCTTTAATGGCTACTCACACTTTACTTTCATTTCTGAAAGCTTTAATAGGGGCTTTTTGAAATGACTCAGTTTTTTTTTTCCTTTGTGATTCTCTGCTTTAAGTGTGTTCCTAATGTAGATGCATATTTTACACATGCAGGACCTCTTTTTCGCACAAACTTTATTTGGATGGCCATTTACGACAGACCATTAAAACACATTAAGGACTTGAGCTTTCTTTCAAGGAAATGGATCCCACTCCAACAAAAGAAGTTCACCCCCTTTACTAATTCACTCGGTTTTAATGATTCCACAATTCACAAGCCTCTTTCTCTTTACATTGAAAGGTCCAATGTGTTTTAATCCGCTTCTTAACAAACATAACATTCATGTTCGCCTATTTTGCAGCCCTGTTTTCAAGTAACAATAGAGCGGCCTTTCAGTACACTCTTACCGCTCATTTCAAGCGACCCTGGGAGACTGTTCAAGCAGTAGCCTTTAATTAGAGCCTCCATCACCTTGCCAGGGTTGCTGGGATGAGCCAGTCAGAAATACAGGCTTAAATCCAAACCCAAATCCTACTACACTGTGCAGTCACTGTATGGCACATATGGTCACACTGCAATTCCTGATGAGTATTTTATTTTCAGATGCCCCACTCTAAAAGGCATGGCTCACCTATGCAGTCACTGTTGTTTTAGTGGTTCCTGTGGTTACATAGTGCTGTGCATAATATGTTCTGATTTCCTCTTCCAAGGAGGTTTTCACTTCTGTGTTTTTTAATCGGTAATGTGGGTTTAGATTATAAACTCTACATGTGGAGGAAAGACAGAGAGAGAGAGAGAGAGAGAGAGAGAGAGAGAGAGAGAGTGAATGGAGCATTAGAAGGCAGGAAATCAGGTTACTAGAGAAGAGGCTAGAAAAAAATGTCACTGCTAAACAGGCGCAAGCAGTAGAGCCAATGTGAATGATAGAGAGTGATGTGATGACACACTAACACATGTCAGAGGTCCTCTGGGGAATAGATCCCTAGAGCTGCAATGGTGATTACTGGTGAAAATTGAACCAAGACTTTATGTGTGTGTGCATGTGTATGTGTTCCCCACAGACCTCTGGGAGCATTGGAAGAGTATTTAAAGATGTTCCATTTACAGATCCTCGAAGGACAAGAGAAAGAATGACAGAAAGTGAGAGAGAATATTCTTATATCAGAAGATACATATTCCCATATTTCACTCATCAGTAATGGTGACTGAAACTCAGGTCTTGTATTCCAGGTTGACCTAGTAAGCATACTGACTAGTCCCCCAACCCTGCTGTATGTGAAAGCCAGGGAACTAGTCACTACGCAGAACTGATTTCATGTTTGCCTGAAATTAAATCTGCATGTATTTTCCTCCAAAGTTGTGACAGACACTCAAGTGAGATAAGATAATTTGATGGTATCTTCAGAAAAATGATCTGGTATCTATAAAAGAATGCACTGATCAGAACTGCAATAAGTAGCATTCTTTAAAATAATTCAAACAATTTGATTTAATACAGAGATTAAATACTCTGCATGAAATTATTTAATACACAGTTATTATTATGACATATAAACTCAGCATTACTGTAGAAGTCAGAATAGTCAAACAGGGCAGTAAAAAGTAAATATAAAGCGCATATGCTTGTATGGAAGTAAAGAAATGTCGCATGCACAGGGCGCTAGAAGTTACACTGTATGATCCTGTTTTGATATTTTTAGACAGGAATTATAATACTGGTGTTATTTTTTTTCCCAAGAAGCGACACCGCAACGTAATGTATTATTGAATTAAAAATACGGCCAGTGTTTTGTCCCATAAGATTGTATGAAGTTGTGTATATTTTATCATTTTGACAGAAGAAAAAATGTACAGTGGATAGAAAAAGTCTACACGCCCCTGTTAAAATTGCAAGTTTTTGTGACGTTAAAAAATGAAACCAAGATAACTCAGGTCAAATCTTTTTCCACATTAATGTAATGAAAATAATGTAACATAACCATGTGGCAAATTGTGTCTGAGGAGATCACGGTAGAACTTTTTGGGCATAATTCTAAAAGATATGTTTGGTGCAAAAAAACAAGACAAGAACCTCATGCCCAACGTGAAGCATGGTGGTGGCAGCATCATGCTATGGGGCTGCTTCTCTTGCTGAAGATGAAGAAAACTTTCACCTTCCAGGACGATAACGACCCAAAGCACAAATCCAAGTCAACAAAGGAATGGCTTCAGAAGAAGAAGGTCAAAATTTTGGAATGGCCCAGTCAAAACCAGATCTAAATCTAAAAACCAGTGGAATGACTTGAAGAGGGCTGTCCACAGGAGATCCCCCATTTTGATAGATATGGAGCATTTTTGCAAGGAAGAGTGGAATAAAATTGCCAAGTCAAGATGTGCTAAGTTGGTAGACTCTGTTCCAGTCTGAGTATTGCTGTATTACAAGCAAAAGGTGCTTTTTAACAAAGTGTAAGTTAAGGGGTGTGCACACTTATGCAAACCAGATTATTGTAAGTTTTTCCTTTTTCACTGAAACATTTCTGTTTGGTTTTCACTTGAATTTTGCTAGCTGCTATATCACATTAAAGGCAGAAAAAGATCTGACATGACTTATCTTGGTTTCATTTTTTACATTACAAAAACCTGCAGTTTCAACAGGGGTGTGTAGACGTTGTTTATCCACTGTATATCTTCAAGATACCAGCCATGGTTTTAAAGTAATGAATACAAATGTTTTATCAGCACTTATCAGCCTGCTAAATGCATGTCTTATTCACTGTAGAAATTCAATTAGCCAGTTCCCAGTAACTCTAATGCAAATTGCATTTTGTTCGATAACAATGCTTATTCAACTTATCTCAGTAATTTAGACCTGGAAGTGTTGTAATATAAATACTGCAAAATGAGTGTTGTACTGTAAGAAAAATTACAGTGTTCTTTCACTTTTAGGGAGGGGAGTTGTTATGCTTAATTGCATGTTAGGAGTGAAATGGCATAATCAGGAAATGTCTGCAGTACATGCTGGGTTTTGGGCTAAAGTAAAATTCTATATTTATATGCAGCCATATTTGTCTGTTTTACATAGCGTTTTCTCTTTTACCCTGGTGTTTCAGTCAGCATGTATTAGCTTTAATGTCTCCTGGGAAGTGTGTAACTTTAAATACATGTAGTGAAGAGAGAGGGGTGTATTGATGAGTGTGTTAGAGCAATTATAAGAGAAAATGAAATGGAAAATGAAATGGCATTTGTCTGTTTCAGATACAGTGTTTGCTATTGCAGTAGACGGTTGGGGTGGTGATGGTAGGTTGCTTAGAGAGAGATATCTTGTAGAAGGCTATATTATGCAGCCTTTGAATAATGTTTGATTAAAAGAATATCAAGACCTAAAATGATTTCAGACTGTCTATTTTATATAGAAGTGCTGTAGTTTAGTGTAATCAGAGAGAAGAAGAAGAAGAGAATGATGATAAAGGTTCCTGTTGAGGCAAGAACCATGGTAGCCATTGACTGTGTCCCTATTTTCTCTTTAATAAACAATACACTACACTTCCTTTTTCAGCATTTCATTTTTAGTTTCATATGTTGTGGTCTCTGCAAATCCTTGAAGCCAGTGTCAACTGAAAAAGTGGAACAAGTGAATAAGTCACTAGTCATAATGCAATTCCCCAGGCCTAGATTTTGGCTGATCTGCTAATGTCATATAAATTATTCTGCTCTATTTCATAGTTTATTCCTTAATAAGGAGCAAAGCATCCAAATCCAAAACTCATCAGAATTGGGCAAAGATTAAGTCAGTTGTGGACTCAAATATCACTGAACTTCTACTAAACTAATGAATACAGAAAACATTTCATTTAGAATAACCAATTATACGCTAATACACTCTAGAATCAGCTGAACCACACCTCTCCTGGGTTACCTTGCCTGTCTTGCACATGGGAAAAAAATAGAGCTGGACTGATTTACTACAACTCGACAACCATAGCTCCTCAAAACTATCTACTACCACCATTACCCACCCCTCTTTTCTGTGACCTTAGCTCTCTGAATAATGAGGGTGAGGAAGGACTGGAAGAAAGGGAGCTCAGGAGGACATGATGCAGCTTAGATGAGTAATTTCATCTTTAATTAGTTCTAATTCCCTTGTGTTTAACACCCAGCAAATTGCAGTTGCATTGTTGTCATTTTCCTCCAGCTTATAATTATTGATAGTGTGAGGGTCAGCATTCCCTCATAAGCCTCTTAGCTGAAGTATGAAAAGGTTGTAAAAGAGGCCCTCAGAGCAGATGAGAGAGGAGGATGATCTTCTGCAGCCTCAGGCTTATTCTCTCATTCTGCCTTTTCTTTCTCTTTCCGTCAGGTCTTCAGTAAGTATTTGGAAGCGTGTAACAATAACCTCTTCCAGGACAGTTCATTGGTCTAATTAAGGCTTCTTCTCTCCCCAGCTACACTCAAAGTGAAACGATTCAACTCCTCTGGCCTTGCCCTCTTCCTGGTAGCCCGGAGATGGAAAAGGATGTGAAAGAGAAGAATGCAAATGAAAGAGTTGAGCCTAGTCCAGGGAAATAGAATAGCCCACAGTGATCAATAGCATTAGGCAGTTCCAGGGAAGAACACACACAGGCCTAAGAGACAGATTGAGCTGGCCACTGTCAGATCAAGGCTGCAGCTGTTCCTGTGCAAATTAAAAGAGCACCTTCTTCTCAGTATAAGAGTTTCATTTTTTAACAGTCATTTAGATTATACTATAAATTTCTAACATTACCTATTATTAGGGATACATCGATAGCTACACTAGTATCAAGGTGTCAGCCTGATACCATATTCATATCCGTATTTGTAAAAGATGCCCCAATACCAAAATCTGATACCAGGTGATAGTATGTGACATAAGGCTACTGTATGTTATCATGCTAAAGGACGTATGACACTAAATAACAGCAATCCAAGCAGATTTCATGTTTAATGAGGTCAATCAAAGCAAAGCAGGCTGTTCTGAAAATATCAAAAGGAGGAACTACTGCAGGGGGCACAGAGGTTGGGGGATCGAATCCCGCCTCCGCCCTTCGTGTGCAGAGCTTGCCTGTTCTCCCCGAGCTTCGGGGGTTTCCTCCAGGTACTCTGGTTTCCTCTCCCAAGCCAAAGACATGGGTTGTAGAAAAAGATGAAGCCATTTTGGTTGAATTGATATTGATATTTGGTTGAACTGATATAAGCTGCAAAAATGTTTGGATTTATAAGAAACCAGTTATTACACAGTTGAGTGCATGTCCATTCTACAGTTCTGCCTGTTTCAGATGTTGCATATGATAATTAACTGAATACAACTCAAGTGAAACATATTTACCGTTGACCAAAGTAATGATGTTTGCATGATAATCACTGACGTGAAAAGAAAACATCAAGTAAATCAAACAACTTGTCTGCCCAAATACAGTAGGACCACAACATGCTTAATAACTAAAAACACTATGAAAATTATGAAGTATACAATAGCTTACATATAGAAAGCAAATATTAAATGATGATGCACAGCACAATCGCACTTTTATTACTATGAACACACACAAGCGCATTCCACCTTTTTGCCTTTAGTTAAAAATATATCAATTTCTCCAACTCCAGGCAGAAATTTCAGTAGCATGTAGTCTAAGTCTAGACTAAGTAGCATGGCAGGAGTTAGGCAACTGCCACACTGTATTTTCACCAGGCTATTTTCCTAGTCTGAGATTAAAGTGATTATTTTGGATGGAATATAGGAGTAACACCAGTTAGCTAAAAGTTGTGTGCCAAGCAGCAGTAAGAAAATGTGAGGCAGTGGTTTCACAGACTCCAGAATACCCCCAGAATGATGGCAATACTCGCCGAGATGTTATAGTGCAAGGTGATGATTTATTTACAGTGCTCAAGAGGTGATCCAGTACGGGGAAAAAAAAACCCCAAAGCTATATACAAAGTTACAAACAAATAAACAAACAAACAAACAAACACTTTAGCTCTATATACAATAATTTAAACTCTAACAAATATTGCTCACGGCACCACAGTTGCACCCTCGCTCAAAAACAACAACCAAGCTACCAAACAACCAACACCCACAGTGGTTTGGGCTCTCTTTTAAACTCTAAGCCCTGCCCCTCTTTGGATTAAACCAACTAGCAAGGAAGATGCAGGGTAAATAGGCACATATTTTACAATAATGTACGCATAACATACATTTAAGTTATCATCTACTACATAATATATATCTTTACACTATGAAATAAAGCATTATACACCATAATAGCAGATACAGACATAACGTAAATATAAAAACATTTCGCGATTTCCCCATGGGACACACAGTAGACTAGTCTATTGTGACACAAAGGTGCAACAAAATGCTACATAATAATAAGTTCCACCATTTGTTTACTGACCAGAGCCCACACTTGATTTCTATTGGCTCACAAGTCCAAGGATCATAAATTCATCATAAGTTCACAAAACGTTGACACAAAATAAAACATTGACACAAAATAATAGAAACTGCTACCAGAAGCAAATGCACATCATTCATGGACCACATAGTTTCCCTTTCAGTTAATTCACCGGACAAATTTTATTATTTGGTCTGACTGCTGCTTCAGCTGAGAAAGCAGAAAAGTATAGTGTTCTTGTGTCTTCGGTATCATATCACGGTGTCAAAACTCCTAAATGCTACTGCTAAACTGTAGATGTTGTTACTTCTGCATATCTCAGCTCAGAACGGTGGGATTTAAACTAGAGCTGTTTTTATTACCTCCTCATCAGCTAATACTGCAGCCTTGTTCTTATGCTGGTCAGTATGGCCTCCATCTGCCTGTCTCTCCCTCTTTCTCTTGCCATCTTAGCATGCAGTCTTTTATAGGCAAATGTTGTAATTTATTGGCCTTTCCCTTTTTAGAGCGAGCAGTTATGAAAAATAGTTTCTTCAACCCGCCGCATCTGAGGGGATAAATTTTAAATGAGTAAACAGTATTGACTTTGCTGAGGCAGTTTTATATCAATCAAGAGGCACTAAATTCTCCAGCCATGAATCAGCAACTGGTTTGCAAATTGCTAGTGTTTTTTTCCTCCACCATTTTGGCAAAGAAGCAAAATTGAATCCTAAATTTTGTTTACTCTTTGTCATTCCTCTGAAGGTGAAATGAATAGTAGGTAAAATTCAGTGATTGTGGTTATTCAGTAAGTGCAAGTGATGAAATGAAGCAGTACCTGGGTTGTCTTGTCTCCCATTAAAACAATTGGAGCAGTGCAGCATCCTGCTCTAATAGGATTGTAGCTGTAGATCATCTCCCATCTTGCTGACCGTGGCAGGATTTAATCTGTCGACTGACATGCTACAGCACTCTGAACCTGGGCCCTCATTTTTTTAAAGGTGTATATGCACAGATTTTTGCATAATTTTTATGTCAAATTTCTCTTGTGAAACATGAGTTCCATACAATTGCTGGTTTTCCAAATGTTAGTAGCTTGACTCCATTCTTGCCATAGTTAAACCAGCATCAGAAAATGAATTCAGTTATAATATGCATCATTTGTTGTTCAACATAATATATATCTATAATATATATCTCCTATACTTGATATATGACCTACAATGTGCATTTCAAAATACTAAAACTGATGATTTCCACCATCATGCAGCAATTCACATTCTTTGATTATTCTTTATCCCTTCCCCCCTCTCTCTCTGTCTCTTTATTATGTGGTATGCTGAAAGGTCAAAGAAAATGGTTAGGCTGGGATAGACACATCAAAGCCAGGCCAACTTAATACCCATTACACCTCCAGCATAACTGCTTCTTCTATATCCACAGGGTCCTCCAGAATTATTGGCACCCTTCATCAAAATGAGTAAATATGGTTGTATAAATGAAACATTACATTCATCTTTGTTAACAAAATGTCGTTCTCATTAGAGCTACTTTTTAAAAATAATAATAGCATTTTTCTGAAAATGATCGGCAAAATTACTGGTGAATGAATTTAAAAAAAACATCATTTTTGAAACTGTTTATTATTTTTCATTTGGTCTTAGGCTACTGTTTCCCTGTGGTATAAATATGATGTTGCATATATGTCATATACTGTCATCTATTACCATGAAAAAAACAAAAACAAAAAGGAACTTCATCAAAAAATAGATAAATGGTTTCTGACCTGCACAAGTCAGCTAATGAAAAGAAAAATACATAAATTAAAATACCATTAAGCATGATTAGGGCTATAACATGTCTGAAACAGTTGAGGAGGTTGGTGAAGGAGGGAAAAGAACCCCAAAATCACAGTTTTACTCACACAGTTTACTTCACTCTTTGGTAGTTTTCAAACTCAAGTTTCAAACTCAACTGTTAAAAAAACACTTTCATAACAAGTCTTTCGGAAGTGTTGCAAGAAAGGAGCCATTTCTGAGAGCATCTCACAAAATGCTGATTATGAACTTCACAACAACATCATTAAAACTATAGCACTTACTTTTTGGTCATGCACACCATCAGCATGTTTCAAATGTGCATGGAGGAGTGAACCAAGATCCCTCCATCTTCTTTTCATATATTAATGTTACTCATTTTCATGAATGGTGCTAATACATCTGGAGGGTATTTATATATCAATTTAAAGAAAAGAGAGAGTATGGAAAACCTCAATCTATATTATGTCTATTTTACCACTAATTAGGGTTTGAATTGAGCAGAGGTGTATTCACTGAGTAGAACTGAACCTGTTAACAATGTGATAGTGTCTTTCAGCAATAATTATATTCTTCTACTTAATAGAATTATTGTTACATGATCTTTATTTGATATGGTGGTTTTAAATGATTGAAAAAAATGTTTTTAAGTATAATGAATGATTAATCACATGCCTGCATACAAGACTTACTTGAATACCTCTATATATAGACAACCTCTGATTAATAAAACAGTTTAGATTCTTTGTAGATTAAAAATTACCATTATAACAACAGAGACTTCTGAATGGATAACTCTGATATCCCTGTGCTGGTAAAAGAGGATTATTCATGTTATTTAACCAAGGTATTGGAAAACCAGAAAATCAGTGGTCTTGTAATTAAATATCAAACAGAACATCAACAAAACAGAAAATCAATGGTCTTGTAATTAAATATCAAAACACTCAGATAGTGTGTACCTCCATATATTCAGTTTGAGAAACTAGACAGTCCTGTCATGTTTTGATATTAGTAATCCTGTGTTCTACTAAGGCTGTAGGTTCAACTTACCTGTTAAATTTTCTTTCTAATTTGTCCTTCCCATATTGATAACTTCACCAGTTACAGGATGTGTGGGTTTGCCATTAACTTGTTTAGTATTGAACTTCCTGCTTAAAAGCTGGAAAACAGAAAAAAAGCCTAATCCATTATGTACTTGTAGACTGAAACATATAACGGCAATTTCAATAAGGCCAACATGAATTGCAGTAAAGAATGAACCAAAATTCAAAAAGATAACAATTATTGCTGTTCTATACTAGTGGTGTATGTGGGAATTCAAATAACAATCTTGTGTAAGTTAGCTTAGGTACACTGTAATAGCACATCTCATCCAAGAACACACGGTGATTTGGAAAGGGAAGCTGAATGTTAAGTAGTTTAACAGAATGAATAATGCTGCACATAATGGATAAATCATGAATGATGTGTTTATAATGGCAGCCACAACACCTGCCACTCCATAATGTCTTCCATTTGACATGTTCTCACTTGTTCACTCTTTCTTGTACCCATAGCAGCACTTGTTCATTCAGAGTAATCTGCTTATTGTATAATAGAACCATATTATTCTTTGAAATTCGGGTACATTTGGTGGTGACCCACACTCAACTAAATAAATTAAATGAATAGATTTGTCACTGCATTTAAACGAATAAATTTGGTTTGCATGAAAAAGAAGTGAGAAGAAATTTCCAGATAATCAAGTAATCACAAAAATTTGTTAATGGCAAGGGGAAAATGACAGCAAAACCGTCTCATGACAAGAGCTAGCACATCACTGATGGGTGGTAGATGCCTGAGGAAAAAACTCCCACATATTGCTTTAAGTGAGGTTTTTTTTTCTGTCTAACTCTGGATTCTATTTCTGGAGTGCTCAATTATCACCCCTTAATCATGCCTGTTCAAGATGGCAATTTATTTTCTCTTAAGAGTTAAACTGTACAAATAGTTTGGTTGGTGTGCATGAATTTTCTTTCCATTATTTATATACTGTCGAGTGGAAGCCATATTGTATGTGTATTTGCTTGAAGACACAGGTTATCATACCTTTACCTCTGCTTGAGATTGTATATAGCAGTCAATTTGCACACACAAATAGAATGTGATTATGGCACAGGAATGTTGAGGACATTTGACTGTTCCATTTTTGCTATATTTGGATCCAAATTTCTGATTTGCTGCTAGCTAGAAGTGAAAGATGGCTAAAAATGACTCACCTTACTTTGGAAGAGAATGAAAGATACTTTAACAAAGCCAATAAAATAGATTGTGATGCATATGTACTTTCCCCCAAACTGCTGATCCCACTTAAACTGGCAGATAACGTACCATATTGAGTTTTCCTGATATATATATATATATATATATATATATATATATATATATATATATATATATATATATATATCATGCACAACTCCCTCTATTCCTCATTATAGGGAGAGTAAATCGATATCAGATACCTTTTGCTAATGTTAGCAATACTTGCTGCTGATATAAAATTCACCAATTGTCCCCTTACATAACTATCTAGCTAACATATCTATCATGACAGGGAGGAGCTGCTGCACTGCTGCTTATTGAAGATATATTGTATGTAGTGAAGTGCATTAAGGCAGTTGAGTATCAGTATAAATAGAAATTATTGTTCTTAACGAAGCACAGACACAATTACATTGATGTAGTCAGTCCCCTATCTGTGACATCACATAAAACTCACCAAATATGATATACACCAAATATATTCTCCAGTATACTGTATATAGAGATACTCATGATGGCAAGTGAATGTTCATATTTGTATTATAACTTTAATATACAATGTTTACTCATGTTTATTAAAGAGAAACGAGAGATTTATGGTGAGGAAAATCATCTTAGCAGTGTATTTGAGGATATTGAAGGCAAACAGGTAAAAAAAAAAAAAAGAGTTATTACTCAGAAGAGACAAACTCCCAGAAACAGCCTGCTTCAAATAGTGTGCTTATGTGTATGGCTCCTCTGAAAGGTGCCAGAGGACTTTTTTCTTTTTTCAGGCCTCTGGAAAAATGAGACATCACACATGAATTCGTGTGCAGCCTGTGAAGCAAAGCACAGTCATGAGACGAATGAGGCAGGATAACAACTGAGGCAGTGATTCTTTTATAAGCCTTACTCTTTATTGGATATTTGCCAGTTTACCATTTGTGCCAGTTGAGAAGATGACATTGGAGGTCAAAAACTTTCTCTGGAAAGACAGGGAGAGAAAGAACATTAATGATCACTAAAGATCGTGTGGAGAGCTGTGTGTGTGTGTATGTGTGTTCATGTTCATTGTGTGTGTGTGTTGATAGGGTTTAGTATGTACATGAAGCAGTTGCCCTCTGTTAAAAGTCTGCACCTTGTTGCAAGCAGCAGCTCCAGGCTGCGGATTAAAGGCTGTCCCATCTGTCCAGCAACAGCTTTACTTTAAACTGCGACACATCACACTGCATTCAACCAGCCCACTAGGGCCTCATCTCAATCACAGTAACACCTGCAGTCACCTTTATACTCATTTCAGAAAGAACAAGAAAGCACGTGTTACTACATGTGTGCCAACACAATACAACAACTACACAAAGCGCCTAGAAAAACATCAAAATAACAACTACAAAAACAACAATAACAGCAGGCATTAGTAGTGTCAGTATAATTAGGAATAGTAGAAGTAAGAGTATAGGTACATTTCCTACATGTGTGCTGTTTTATTTTATAAGAATCAATGAGAAAATAAGTAGCATATATATATATATATATATGTATATATAATTTTTTTTTCTCCTCGATAAAAACATGCCTACTGACCTGGCCTCTCTAATTGTTATAGTGGCACATAAAAGTGTAGAAGTGCATTGCTGGAGGGTCACAGTACTGGGCAATGTAATGTTTCCCCTGCTCTTACTGATGATTCAACTCGTAAAGGGCACTATATTTAGGTGACTAGTTCATTCAGCTGAATTGATCCAAACAGGGTGGAAGGTCATAACAAGGCTAAAATGTCTGAAATAGTTTTTCTTCAGCTGCTTCCTTCCTGTTTGAAGCATATTTTAAAGGGTACTTCTGGAACACAGATTAGTAACAAGAAGGAACAGACTTGGTGGTGGTGGAGGCGTCACCATCGACACCGCTGGCGCTGAGTTCGACTTGTGCTTTTATTCTAAAATAAAAGTTGTCGGAGAGTCTTAAGCTCTGTTTAAAATAAAAGGGAAATACAAGAGTGCAGAATTAAATACAAACTGAGAATGGACTCTCTCTTATAATAGTGTTGGGTCACCAAGAGAGTAAAGTAGGAGTGATAAAGATCACTAAAGGAGAGATAAAGGATGGTAGGTGTTGAATTTAATTTGTCAATCTTACTCAGTCTGCAAATGAGCACTACATGAGAGATGGAGATTCAAAGCCATGCAAATGGGAAATGATGTAAAACGCTAGCAGGATTAGGGGTTGTGAGCAGTGTGAGTGAAACTGTCATGGCTTACGTTCTTAACTCTTAGCACTAATAGCAGTGACAGCAGTCTTAGAGGGATTTCTAAGCAGATCATACATATTTAGCTAGAGCATTTAAGAGGGATTGTCACTTGTGTTTTCTCACAGATGCATTTTATTTCTTTTGGATTACCATAAACAGCATGCTTTGCAGTAGAATCTCTAATTTTGGGGAATAAATGTCATCCTGTCAGCCAAGTGATTTTGAGGTTTTTTGGTATCATTAGCATGTCTGTCTTGGTACTAATGTTTAATGATTGATTGGCATCGGTCAGTGGGCCAAATGCCCATTGCCCTTGGCCAGTCTCTCTGTCAACACACCATTTCTCTTCCCTCAATCAATTTGTGAATGTCAGGAACAGTAAAACATCTGTCACAGTAAAAAATGTTGCTGGTGTCAGGACTTTTGGGTGTGTTTTATGATCCCTGCTACAGTTCAGTGGCCTTATTAATAAAGTATGAAAAGCATACATTTACTGTGCATAAGGTGCTTGTTTGTTTTAAATAATTTTAAAGGCACTACTGTATAGTGAGTGATAGCTCATGTTATGAAAACAATAAGCTGAGTAGGAGACAGTTTTTTTCACACTACTGACTGCAATCCACTTCTGTCCATCTGTGGGGATTAAATATCCACGGCAGCTTTTTAAAAAGATGATTTTAGCGAACTCTGCATCTACAGTACTGGGATCAGATACACGTTATAGGTTTGATTAAAGAATTTCTTTTCAGGTTCCGTTAATAAATAGGTTCACCTTTTCTCGAAAATAGTTCTTTGATTTGCTTCTAAAGAGAAAATACTTTTATAAACCAGTGAAAGTGAAACAAGATGTAATAGGCAGTTTGACATTTTCATTCCGCTTTATGTTTTGTGCTCACTAACCGTAAATGGACTCCTGTGGTGTATGAGTTCAGTCACACTGACACAATAACATTCAGTTTTCACTCACAGCACGTACCAACTTACCAAGAGCTAAAGAACAGTCTAAAGGACTAAAGAAAGCCAGCATGCTTCTAATGTTCTTTGGAGGTCAACTGCAGTTTAATTTCCTCTGCCCTGTAAAGTATGAAGTATTTTGGTATACATACAGTGGTTTGTATGTTAGGGAGTAATTTTCATTCTCCTGTGGCATTCCATTATAAAGAACAGCAACAATGTACAATGTTTTGTGATTTTTTTTTTTTTTTTACTGAAAGCTATGCTGTGTATGAATATTTATTATATGATATGAATAATAAAGCCCTTAACTTGGCAGATTAATCTGCCTGCCTGCAATTTATGTCTAATGTCTGCAGCTGTACAAGTTATGTTCTGCAGTGACACATTGATCACCACTAGCATTTTTGTCTTTGACCATTTTTTTCCCCTTTCTGGCTGGCAGGTGGTGCATGATACAGCTGTTAGTCCATACATGTAAACTGATACTACATGAATTAGATTATTAATTGTTCTCTGAAATTGCTATTAATACCAGCATTGCATACCCTACAATACTGTTGTTTTATAGTAACAGATTCAGCACTGCTGAGCACTGCTCTGGTTTGAGAAAGGTGCATGGTGGAGACACAAATAACCTGGGATAAAGTATTACTAAAATCCTGTTTTGCACTGTTCAGCTACACCATGACTTTAGGTATGTCATAAATACACGATAATAGTGATGCAATGTTCTTATTCTTACTACAGTCACAGTGAGGAGGCCTTTGAAGTTGAGTTTCAGAGAGAATTGACACAGAATCCAAATATGCCAGCCCTCACTATTGTGCATGCACACACACACACACACACACACACACACACACACACACGCTCACACACAGACACATGCGCACGCACGCACACACACATGCACACACACATATGCACATACACCTTTATACTGCAGTTCCCCTACCTCCTGCTGTTCCTGCCTTGTCTTAAAGGATGTTTCAGTGAAATGTCAAGAATTTAAATTCATGAATCATACATCATCTGAAAATTTTTTCTAAATAAAATACTATTGAACAAAATTGTAATTTATACTTATAATTTTTCTTATTGTTGTATCGATATCATTACACTGTGAAGTATTCTTGCTGCTTTAATAAGAGGAGATTGTTTAAATACATTTTATACCTACAAAAATTACAAAATGTGCAACATTGCATTTCCACCACAAAATCACTACATTCCAAACATTTGTTATTAAACACAACTAGTCACAATTTTACTATTTTTATATATGGACAATACCAAAAACTTCCTTTGCTAGATAATGCTGAATACCCCTCTTACCAGCACTGTCTTTTTTGTGCAGGTAACCAGTAGGATGGTGGCAGTGGAAGTAAGTGGGCACAGCTACCTGGTGGCGTGCTGGCAGCCCATCCTAATTCTAATGCTTGCAACTGTGCTGTCCGGCTCTACAACAGGCTGCCCATCCCGCTGCGAGTGCAATGCCCAGGAGCGTGCTGTTGTGTGCCACCGTAAAAAGTTGATGTCAGTTCCTGAGGGTATTCCATCTGAGACAAGATTCCTAGACCTCAGTAAGAACCGCATTAAAACAATTAACCCAGAGGAGTTCTCTGGGTTTCCCAACTTGGAAGAGCTGGAATTGAATGAAAACACCATATCCACCATCGAACCTGGGGCCTTTAACAACCTGTATGGCCTTCGGACTCTCGGGCTGCGCAGCAACAAGCTTAAACTTATTCAGCTGGGTGTATTCACAGGCCTCAGTAACCTTACCAGGCTTGATATCAGTGAGAATAAAATAGTTATCCTGCTAGATTACATGTTCCAGGATCTCTATAATCTACGCTCTCTGGAAGTGGGTGATAATGACCTGGTGTTTATATCCCACCGAGCATTCCATGGCCTCAACAGCCTGGAACACCTGACACTGGAAAAGTGCAACCTGACCTCTGTTCCCACAGAGGCCTTTACTCATTTGCACAGCCTCAACACTTTGTGTCTGCGCAACCTCAACATTAACATCATCAGAGATTATTCCTTCAAACGCCTCTCCCGTCTCAAAGTTCTGGAGATTGCTAATTGGCCATACCTGGACACAATGACTACTAACTGCTTGTACGGATTGAATCTTACATCCTTAACAATCACCAATGCAAATTTAACTTCGATCCCATATGTGGCACTCAGGCACCTGGTTTACCTAAGATTCTTAAATATGTCTTACAACCCCATTTCCATCATTGAGGGGAACAAGCTCCATGACCTGCTCAGACTGCAGGAGTTTCACTTGGTTGGTGGTAGACTGGCTGTAATAGAGCCATACTCGTTTAGAGGACTCAACTATCTAAAGATCCTGAATGTGTCTGGGAATGCTTTAACCACTTTGGAAGAATCGGCTTTCCACTCAGTGGGGAACCTGGAGACACTGGTGCTGTACGACAACCCTCTGGCATGTGACTGTCGGCTTCTCTGGGTATTCCGTCGCAGATGGAGGCTCAACTTCAACCGCCAGCAACCCACATGCGCCTCACCTGAGTTCGTCCAGGGAAAAGAGTTCAAAGATTTCCCTGACATCTTACAGCCTAATTACTTCACATGTCGCAAATCAAGAATCCGGGACCGCAAAGCACAGCAGACGTATGTGGACGAGGGAACTACTGTGCATTTTGCATGTCAGGCAGATGGAGATCCAGCCCCAGTTATCATGTGGCTTTCCCCACAAAAACAGTTAATTACCCCAAAAACGATAGGAAGACTTACCATGTTTTCTGATGGTACTTTAGAGGTGCGCTACGCTCAGATCCAAGACAATGGGACATATGTGTGTATTGCAAGTAATGCAGGTGGAAATGACACTGGTGTTGCTCACCTTCATGTCCACAGCTATTCTCCTGACTGGCCCAACCAGCCCAACAAAACCTTTGCTTTCATTTCTAACCAGCCCAGTGACAGCGGAGCCAATGGGACAAAAGCTACTGTTCCTTTCCCCTTCGACATCAAGACTCTTATCATTGCCACCACCATGGGATTCATCTCCTTCCTTGGTGTGGTATTATTCTGTTTGGTACTGCTGTTTCTGTGGAGCCGGGGTAAAGGTAACACTAAACACAACATCGAGATTGAGTATGTACCACGTAAATCAGACGCAGGACTAAGCAGTGGTACTGCTGATGCACCTCGGAAATTTAATATGAAAATGATTTAATCCATGCAAGGAGTGTTAAAGACACTGAATGATTGTGAGTAAAATATGAAACCCACCCTAACTAACCACTGGATCCTGCAACTTTCTTATAGAGGAAGTGTTTATGATGTTGTGTGTTTGATGTTGAAAAAGGAGGAGAAAAATACTGCATTTCTCTGTGATGACATTTTCTGCTTGGCCTTCAGGGACCATTTATTGAAAGACAATTTTGTTGTAAAACATTCAAGTGGAATTTTATGGGCAAAAGGAAAAGACTAATGAACCCTTCTCAATGTTCGTGTGAACCGCCAAAACACAAAAGACCAATGTCTTCATTTGCTGTCCTTTTGCCTGCATTATGTGTTATTGTATCATTTCTTTTTAATATTCAAACTGAGATAGTTTTATCATACAGCAGCAGTAGACATTTCTGGGTTGATAAGCACATTAACTAGTTCAGTACTATGCTAAAAAATATAATTTGTTTCAGATGATCACTGCCACACTCCTTGAATACTGTTGGTATCCAAATCACATACACTGTACAGAGCATTTTTCAAGAGTGTCTTACCATCCTTTTACATTCAGTTGAGCATTTCATTTTGCTTTTAATTTCTTCTTTTTATTTATATTTTTACTAACATGTAGAGACAAAAAGAATAGCCGAAAAACACACAGTGCTTGAATTAGCTGGTATAAATTAAAATCAGTTTTATTTATCTATACAGTTTTGAGAATAAAGAATGAAAGTCTGAACACATTGATAAGTTCTACAACCTTAAGGCATTGAAATTTTTAATTTTTCAAATCTCGCAACATAGTTCCCTGCATGGTGACGTTCATCTCTCACATGGCTGCATTCAGCACCTTCAGCTTTTGCTACAGGATGCCAGATGTGGTGCCATCACACGTCCACTAGATTCCTCACTACAGTGAAGCTGCATAGCTTTTGATTTCCATTCTGAATGGTTTCTTTTCAGCTCTGTGAGGCCTGGACTCTGCATTGGTCAGTAACACATTTGGAAATTGAATGTAAAATCAAATTATACAGATTGTACAGACTGTATGGGTATTCAATAATTTCATCCTTGACATACCTATATGATTACATATTTTAAAATTTCTTTCAGAGCAAAAATGTATTATGTAACGTGAGGAAAATGTATTTACAGAGGTTTTGCAGCAACACTGCGAGTGTTAGTGTGTCACAGACGATAAAAGCCTGTCAAGCTCCAATATGCAAATGTGCAATTGCAGGCCATGAAAATTACAGAGGAGTGCATGAAGTACAGGAGACAGTTAGAAGCTGATTTTCAGATGTGTGGATCCAGTGTTATGACAGAAGTAGTTAAATTTGGTGACAGTTTATTTATAGGGTGCATGCATAGGGCACATTCATAAGCATTGCATAAGTATTTTATAAAGCCATGATGGAGAGTTCATAAAAGCTTGATTTCAACTCTGAAGTGACATCAATGTTTTTTATGTGATTTTAGATGAAACAGAGAACAGAGAAAATCCCCCAGTTATCATTATTCTTATGAACAGCGCATTTATGACCTTATGTGTAAAGGGTATATATAACAGTGCTTATACGTGTTATAAATGAGAATTTGACTATCACTTTAGTTTGAAGACATTAAATCGTTCATTTTGCTGGCACATGGGATTTGTAAAAGTAAATGGACCACCAGCATTTCAGTTGACATGTATTCAACTCCTATAAAAAGTAGATCAAGTAAGTGTACAAACTGCCAAAAAGGAACAACGGCAGGCTTCATGAATACCTCCATGTGTTATTAGTAAAGACAAAATCGCTTCCAAGATAATATTTTTTTAAAAATCGATATAGTCATAAAAACTCAAGCCATAATGGTAATTGAAGGTTTCTCCTAATCTCTCTTTCATATAAAGCAAAAGCAGTATGCTTCATGAAAATTCAGCTCATGAATTTTGACATAAGCCTTACATAAATCTTAAGGTATTACTTCATATATTTATGCAATGCTTGTGAGTGTTATAAAGGCCCGATATATGTACCCTCCAAATAAAGTGTTACTGTAGGTAGTGTAAAAAAAGATGTGATAGGGCTGTAGGGGGCATTTAATTGAGGACAGCTTTAATGATTTTTGGCAGACAGTGATAGGATAGGTAAAAGGTTTATTCTCAAACCTCACACAATTCAGAGCAACTTAAAAGCACAGCAGCAAGTAGGAGTTTAACAGATAAATCTGTATTTACTTACAGATATAAGATAAGAGGCACTTTAAAAAAATCTCACAGCTGCCTTCTGTTATGCTGATTTCACACTATAGCTCAGCTCTAGCTGAATGCTAATAGCTAGCTGCTAGCTACCATCTCTCGTAGACTAGTAGCAAATAAGTAGTGTCTAATATTAACTATTTAGACACTGAGCAAGGAGCTGCATTGCTGCATTAGCATAACAATCACAGATGTGGCACAGATGTCATGGTGGATAGAAATATGTTGCACTGTGACTCATGCTGTCATGTGGTCATAGTCTTGCTGACTAGCTATTGCTAATGAGAGACTGATATGTGGAATATGTAAGTGGCTAAGTAAACTCTTTGACACATCTGCGAGGAGCCGTAGATGAGCCACTGGAATCCCATCAACCTGAAACTCAAACATACAGTGCTTCATGGTGTTCAAAATGCTGTGTGCCTCTTTGTTAATAATATCAGTTTATCAGAGGAAGAGGGCAGGTGTGAGTAGGCTCCTAGGTGTTTTTAAATTGTAAACGGCTTTTTCATTTCTCCCATAGCTTCTTACTTATCCTAATTTGATTGATAAAGTTCTACTTGGACCAATAATTTCTTTTTCTTTTTTTCTCTCTTTGGCAATATTAGCCTACTGAATACTTTTCTAGAACATGCGACACATGTAAAGAACAAATACATTAAATACATAAAAAAATAAAATAAAACCTATAAATAGTACTTGAACCTATAAATAAAACCAATAAATTAATAACCTTCAAAACTCAATATTAGGGAAAGCTAGTTAACATTGGCCTGTTATATGAATATTACATGTAAGCATGGAATGTGGGCTCTTGTTTCCACAAAGACAAGATGATATATCAGTGATGGTATTATTTTCCTTTAATTCACTGTCTGATGACAATTTCAAAAATCAGAAACAGAACAGTTTAGATGTCTCTACTCATTTATTAGCAACATTAATGAATAAGAGCCATTATGTTTGTTTCTATGCATCTCTTTATGTGGCATAGAAATGAAGACTTTAATGCTTATTCTGATTCATATATTGTTGTGCAAACAGAATGTGGATATAACAAAATTCAAGGAGCTTAAGGGAGCCATATTTTTTGTATTCTATATTATATTACAGTTATATGATTAATTTATATAGCATCTTTGATTATGATATATTAGCCAGCAGGTCTTAGAAAAGTTGCTATATATGCTATGTTTGGTCTTGAAATGACAGAGTGACACCAGTTCTCTTTTTGGCATTTGTTAATGCCATTTTATGTTTACATAACAAAACATCTCCTGGTTACTAGTTTTGGATTTAAAAGCTTTACAATTTCATCATTGTAGCAGGTATGTTACTGAATGAGTGACTATGGATAAGCATTAATTTTATAAAAGTTAATGTGCTTGACAACCCTGATGTTCATGTTGCCTGTAATAATTTGCTGCAATCCTATGATCCAAAAATGACTGATTTGTTTAAAAATGTTTAAATTTCAATCTATCACTATTTGAATAAACATTCCCAAAACAGTCCCAATTTTTTTTTAAATATGACATGTAAAAATGAAATACTTTTCCATAATAATATGAGTTGCACAAGCAGTTAAAGAGCGGATAATGAAATTATACTGAATGTTATTCTGGCTATCCAGGAGAGTATATGTGTGTGTTGTTCTTACCTTAGTGAAAGTCTTTTTATGTGGTTGTCAGAGCTTTGTGGATGTAAGGGGGATAAAGCAGGATTGAGTGTCGGTTTATAGACAAAGTGGGTTAAATGCCAGAGCAATTATTTTGTTGCTCTTATGCTGATGGGATGCACAGATGATGGAGGAGCACAGATGGTTTCACTTATGTTGATACATTTAAAAGAAAATTCGATTCACATACAGGAGTGAGATGCTCAGACACCTTATAACACCATTTGTTGATGCTTTTTATGTTTCAAACCTCCAAACCTACTGTGCTCGTTCTGTGCAAACTCTTCTTCAAAAAAGACCAAGAAAAAGCTATCTACTCATTTCTTTCTACCTACATCCCAAGATGTTAAATAATGTGGTCCACAACATTCTTTTATATTGGGGGAAAAAAATCTCAAATATGAAAAAAAAATGTTCTGATTGTTTTGTGCAATAAAAGGTAATATGCAGTTTTTTAATTAACAGTTTTATTGATGTTGAATTGTTGAAAATATGGTATGTTGTATTAAACAATCTATGGAGATTTCATAAAAATAACAAAAAAGCCTATCTTGATTTAACAATTCAGTCAATGAGTACTGTATTGAGAATCATTTAATGAAAAAAAAAGTAAGATGTTTAATCAAACAAATTACATTTTTAACATTTAACTTGTTTGTGATCTTCTCACTAATCAGCTTAGAACGCATAGTGTGTTAGCAGTTGACATTCACTGAGTTACTTGAAGTGTTTTAGCAAAATGCAAAAACACAATTTACCCTCAGAATGTAAAATCAGTTTATCAATTTAAAAAAAAACAGTCATGCTTGTCTTGATCATCCAAAGCTCCTCATCTCAAAATGTTTTATCTGAAAGAGCAATCATTGGATTTTATTCTGAGATTTTTGGGGAATGAGCCAATGAAGACTGCTACGTCTCTTACATTCTTGTTAATGGAGCCTCTGAAAATAACGTTTGACAGAAGAATGTGTTGTTAATGATTTTAAAGTTTTTAGGTTTTTACATCTTACTTCGCTAAGAGATAGGAGTCAATTTTACTGCTTTTTCTATTGAGATTCATGAAGCAGCATGTGTGAGGGTAGTGCAGTTATACAACATGGCTCCCTGCAAAGTGACAGTGAGTTCTCACATGGTTGCACTCAGTGCTTTTAGCATTTGGAAAAGGGAGCTAGATGCATTACCATCAGACACACACTACATTCCTCATTACAGCAGAGCATCATGATAATTTAAATGTCATCTACTAGATTGAGCTTTTCTAATCATGTTTTTGCAGGTTCAGCTCAAGTACCTAAATCTTTGGTACAACAAACATTTCGTACCAGTAGATGAATTAAGGAAAACTTTATGGCTTAATATCTTAAAATCCCCAAATTGTCAAGTAGGACCTTATTCCATGTTCTCAAACTAAAATAATATAATGTAAATCAATAAGACAAATAACATGGGAAAATGTAATATAAAATATGTACAATATTATTAGCCTCTTTGAGGATGAAGACTGTCTGGTTGAAGGTGTTTCAGTGAACCTTCAGTGCTATGTCATCGGGAGGTTAATGTTTCCAATAGGGTTACCCTTGGTGAACAGATCTCAGGGGAGAAGTCAGAAAAAGAGCACTCGTAATGACCCCTATGAAAGCTACAATAAGGCTAAGTGTACCTTGCCTGAAACCACCATATAACCTGGTTGGGCTCAGCCTGAAATGGCAGCATGGAGCCATTTTATGGGCTCACCAACTGCCAGATGAAAGTTGTGGCTTAGGTACAATGCCACTCAGGTGACAGCCATGTGATGGAGAGTCTTAGATGGACTAGAGACTTCTGTCAAAGCCATGAATTGTCTTTGTTCCAAGGTTGTTCATAAGTGTAGCTGGTACCAGAGCACCTCGGGCCAAAGGTCAGTGATTAATTTTGTAAGAGGGGCAGAACTGTCAACTAATCACCACTTTGTGATGAGAACTACTTGTTGCACAGGGCACCAACCAGATTTGCATGTTAAACCCAGGAGAGCCTTCTGAGTTGCTTGGAGCATCTGGCAGAAGCTTCAGTGAGAGACACATTCAAGTCACACCATCAAAAGGACTTCTCTGTACTATATAAGGGTGGAGAAATTGGTTCTGAATGGATCATGTTTGAATCCTCAGTCATAGATGTAGCTGCAAGAAGCTGTGGCTGGAAGTCTCTCTGTGCCTATCATGTCATTAACCATTGGACACCAGTGGTGAGGGAAGCCATAAAGTTGAAGAAGGAGGCTTTCTGCTCACGACAGGCTCTCCTGATTCAAGTGAGTTGTGTACAAGAGCCAGAAGAGCTGTGGCAAAAGTAGTTGCAGAAGCAAAGGCTAGGGCACTGGAAGAGTTTAGAGAGGCCATGAAAAAAGACTCTGGATGCCTCAGTGATATTCTAGCAAGGCATTCTGCATCTTAGCAAGTGTGGGGGAGTGTTGACCACTACTACGGATATTGTTGTGCAAGGGGAAGAGCACTTTGAGGAACTCTTTAATCTAATAGACACTCCCTCCCTTCAGAAAGCAGTGCCAAAAATATGTGGTGTTTTGGATGTAATTTGGCAAGAGATGTTGCAGTCAGCAGGAAAAGTTGGGGTTGTGTGGTTAAAAGTCCTCCTCAATGTTGCATGGAGATCTGGTCCAGTGCCCTTGGACTGAAAAACTAGGATAATATGTGTCCCAATTATAGGGGAATCACATTCCTCTGTCTCCCAGAAAATGTCTATGCCGGGGTTATGGAGAGAAGAACCTATGGTTCATTCTTACCATTAAGTCAAAATTGTTTGAGGATGTGTGTTAGGTTCGGTCAAAGGTATTAATTAATTATTGTTGATTAATGTCAACATGGTTCCCATGACTTTTAAAAGAAAAAAAAAACAGTAAAAAAAGAAAATAGTAAAAAAAAGAGTCTCATAAATAGAAAGTGTCTAATGCAGCATACCGAAGTGTGGTGGGCAGTGGTATTGAATCATACGGGTTTAGGGTTTTGACTAGCCCAGGTGAGCATTGGGAGGCAGCAAGGTGTTGAGTAATTTTACAGCATCAGGGAAGAAACTGTTGTGGTGTCTGGTGGTGGTGGCACAGATGCTCTTGTACCTTCTGGCAGATGGCAGGAGGGTGAAGAGTCCATGTGAGCGGTGGGAGGGGTCTGCAGTTATTGTACGAGGTGACAATGGTTGATAGAGAGACCCTAATGATCTTTTCAGCTGTTCTCACAACTCGCTGTAGGGTCTTGTGCTCAGAGACTGTGCAGTTCCCGTGAGACAGCTGGTCAGGAAGCTCCCTATCGTCCCTCTGTAGAAAGTGGTGAGGATGGGACGGGGAGGTTGGCTATCTTCAGCCTCCATAGGAAATGGCTAGGCAGGTGATGTTGAGAGTACAGGAGAGGTCCTCTGTCATGTGCACACCAAGAAACGTGGGGCTTTTGACTCTCTCCACAGTTGTTCTATTGATGTGCAGTGGTAAGTGGACCACTCAAGTTCTTCTGAAGTCAACAATCATCTTTTTTGTCTTATCAACATTGAGAGATAGATTGCTGTTTGTACACCATTCTATGAGCTGGTTCACCTCCTCTGTGTATGCTGACTCATCATTGATGATGAGGCCCACAACTGTAGCATCATCAGCAAACTTGATGATGTGATTTGAACTGTACTTTGCAGCACAGTCATTAGCCAGCAAAGTAAATGTCAGTGAACTGAGCATGCAGTCCTGAGGAGTGCCAATGTTCAGTGTGGTGGTGATGGAGGTGGTGTTTCCAGTCCTAACGAACTGGGGTGTCCCAGTTAGGGTGGATCCAGTTGCACAGGGAGGTGGTCAAACCCAGCAGGCTTTTATTAGTAGTTGTGGGATGATTGTGTTGAATGCTGAACTGAAGTCTATGAACAGTATTCTTACATAATTGTCCTTTTTGTCCATAATTGCCCATAATTGTCAGAGAAGGGTGGATGGTAGCAGATATGGCATCTGTTGTTGAGCAGTTAGGAATGTAGGAATACTGGAATGGGTCAAGTGTGGTGGGAAGGCTGCTCTTTATATGTTTCATGACTAGCCACTCGAAGCACTTTATGATGATAGGTGTGAGTGCAATGGGCTGGTAGTCATTCAGGCAGGACAGAGATGATTTCTTCAGGACAGGGACGATGGTGGTCATCTTGAAGCACACATGGACAACAGGGAGATGTTGAAGATGTTTATAAAGACATCTGCAAGCTGTCATTATCAGCACATTCCCATTCCCACATTCACCTCTATGATAGCCCCACCATGCAACTTATAGGACTTCAAGGATCTGCAGCTAACGGCTTGGTGCCAGATACCATAGCCCACCTTCAGAGGTCTTGGGGAGTCCATGCTTCAATGGGTCAGAGCTGTTTGGGCAGCACAAGGGGAACCTACACAATATTAGGCAAGTGGATTTAATGTTATGGCTGAATCACCAGACTTGTTTGTCAAGCACATCCCACAGATGCTTGATCAGATTGAGATCTGGGGAATTTGGAGGCCAAATCAACACCTTGAACCCTTTGTCATGTTCAAACCATTCCTGAACAATTTTTGCAGTGTGGCAGGGCTCATTATCCTGCTGAAAGAGGCCAATACAATTAGGGAATACCGTTGCCATTAAGGGATGTACTTGGTCTGCAACAACGTTTAAGTAAATGGTACATGTCAAAGTCAATATATATATATATATACACACATACAGTCAGGCCCATAAATATTGGGACAGTGACACAGTTTTGGTAATTTTGCCTCTGTACACCACCACAGTGGATTTGAAATGAAGCAGTCAAGATGTGACTGAAGCATAGACTTTCAGCTTTAATTCAAGGGGTTCAACAAAAATATTGCATTAACCGTTTAGGAATTACAGCCATTTTTTACAGAGTTCCTCCATTTTCACAGGCTCAAAAGTAATGGGACAAACTAATATAATCAAAAATATTAGGATTATTTTTATTACTTGGAGGTGAATCCTTTGCAGTCAATGACTACCTGAAGTCTGGACCCCATGAACATCACCAAATGCTGAGTTTCCTCCCTTGAGATGATTTGCCAGGTCTTTACTGCAGCCATCTTCAGTTGCTGCTTGTTTGTGGGTCAGTCTGCCTTCAGATTTGTCTTCAGTAAGTGAAAAGCAGCTCAGTTGGGTTGAGGTCAGGTGACTGACTCGGCCATTTAAGAACATTTAATTTCCAAGCTCTTGGGTTGCTTTCACAGTATGTTTTGGGTTGTTATCCATCTGTACTGTGAAGCGCTGTCCTATCAGTTTTGCAGCATTTGACTGAATCTGAGCAGAAAGTATAGCTCTGTACACTTCAGATTTCATCCTGCTACTTCTATCAACAGTCACATTATCAATAAACCCCAGTGACCCAGTTCCATTGGCAGCCAAACATGCCCATGCCATAACACTGCCTCCACATGTTTGACGGATGATGTGGTATGCTTTGGATCATGAGCCCTTCCTTTCCTTCTCCATACTTTTCTCTTCCCATCATTCTGGTACAAGTTACAAGTCTTGAATCATTACTGGTCAGGCTTTTTTTTAGAGGTTTTTTAGCAAAGTCTAATCTGGCCTTTGTGTTCTTGAGTGTTACCAGAGGTTTGCATCTTGAGGTAAACCGTCTGTATTTACATTCATGAAGGTGGCTCTTGATTGTAGACTTTGACAATGATAGGCCTACCTCCTCCAGAGTGTTCCTGACTTGGCTAGATGTTGTGAAGGGGTTGTTCTTCAATAAGAAAAGAATTCTGCAATCATCCACTTTAGTTGTTTTCTGTGGTCTCCCAGGCCTTTTGGTGTTGCTGAGCTCGCCAGTGCATTCCTTCTTTTTAAGAATGTACCAAATTGTTGATTTGGCCCTCCTAAAGTTTCTGCTATCTCTCTGATAGGTCTGTTTTGGTTTTTCAGCCTAATGATGGCCTCCTTCACTTGCATCAACACCTCTTTGGACGGCATATTGAGAGTTCCCATGAACAGCTACCAAATGCAAATTCAACACTTGGAATCACCTCCAGACCTTTTATCTCCTTAATTTATCATGATATAAGGAGGAAACAGGCCACAGCTGGCCATGGAACTGCTTATCAGTCAATTGTCCCAATACTTTTGAGCCTGTGAAAATGGAGGGACTCTGTAAAAAATGGCTGTAATTCCTAAATGTTTAATGCAGTATTTTTCTTGAAGCCATTGAATTAAAGCTGAAAGTCTACACTTCAGTCACATCTTGATTGCTTCATTTTCAAATCCATTGTGGTGGTGTACAGAGGCAAAATTACCAAAACTGTGTCACTGTCCCAATATTTATGGACCTGACTGTATATATATATATATATATATATAATATATATATATATATATATATATATATATATGTATATATATATATATACACACACACAAAACATACCAATAGTAGCAGGGGTGGCTAGTATAAATGGGTAAGCAAGACTAAGCTCCTCCCTGACTTTCAAAGATAAACTGTTTTTCGGCATTCTTAAATGATCATTCTACATTGTTTTTTAAAGAAATCTTCTCAGAAAAGCATACAGGCATTATAATTATAAAGGAGCCCAGATCATCTCGAGATCATACTTGGGGCCCTTGAGCTTTGAGGCAGCAATGCTACCCACTGTACCACAGTGCTTCCCCTCAAGTGAATTAAAAGTATCAATAGGAACATGTAGACTGATCAGCCATAATATTAAAACCAATGACAGGTGAAGTGAATAAGATTGAGTATCTCATTACAATGGCACCAATCAAGGGTTGAGATATATTAGGCAGCAAGTGAGCAGTCAGTTCTCAAGTCGATGTTGGAAACAGGAAAAATGGGCAAGTGTAAGGATCTGAGTGACTCTGACAAGGGCCAAATTGTGATGGCTAGACGACTGGGTCAGAGCATCTCCAAAATAGTAGGTCTTGTGGGGTGTTCCCCATATTCAGTGGTTATTACCTACTAAAAGTGGTCCAAGGAAGGACAACCAGTGAACCATTGACAGGGTCATGGGCACATTGATGCGCATGGGGAGTGAAGGCCCATCTGGTCCAATCCCACAGAAGAGCTACTGTAGCACAAATTGCTAAATGCTGGCTATGATAGAAAAGTGTCAGAACACACAGTGTATCGCAGCTTGTTGCGTATGGGGCTGTGTAGCCACAGACCTGTCAGACTGTTCATGCGCCTACAATGGGCACGTGAGCATCATTACTGGACCCTAGAGCAATCGAAGAAGGTGGCCTGGTCTGATGAATCACATTTTCTTTTACATCCTGTGGTGCGTGTGTGTCACTTATCTGGGGAAGAGATGACACCAGGAAGATGACAAGCTGGCGGAGGCAGTGTGATGCTCTGGGTAATGTTCTGCTGTGAAACCTTGGGTTCTGGCATTCATGTGGATGTTACTTTGACAAGTTCCACCTACCTAAACATTGTTGCTAAGCCTCCCTTAACTTTCAAATATAAAATGACATCATAAAAACCACACAAAATGACCTGAAAATGTCAAAATGTTCAGGCGTAGAGGTACCTTTCGTACATGCATTTTTCTTCTTTTTCTCAGTATTTTCGTGGGAAAAAGTTAGAAATGGTGCACATTTTTATTTACAGTATCTGCAATATGCAGGCATTATAAGAAACCTGTCAACCCTACTCACAAGATAAAAAAAACAAGTTCATTAATATTATAGAAATCAGATACTTGTTTTTCCTCACTGGTTTGCTCCTGTAGCCTGACATAAACACTGAATGAAAAATGATTTTTTTTTCCAGCACCTATTCTTTTTTCCAGTGTTTTCAGTGTTTCCATGGCACAGTGGCAAGGTTCACATAAAAAACCTCCCTGTTTACACTCCTGGGCAAAAAAATGGGCCAAGCCAAAATGGCAAAATATTAAACTTTTAATAGTCTCAGGAGTGCATTTGTTTAGTTCTTGCTAATTTTCTGACCAATGATTTGTTGTTAAGACTAGTAACAGCTTAATATTTGACATTTTGAGCTTTGCCCGTTTTTTGACCAGGAATGTAGACCACACTAACTTTTGGTTTAAATCTGAATACGAAAATAGATACGAATGTTTTGAGCACTAAACAGATATGGCATTGCGTTACACCCCTAGAGTGGGGTTTACAGTAACCATGGGGCATTTGCAGGGCAGCAAGCAGCATTTTAGTCACTTTAGTTATCATTACCATTGAAATTATTTGGAAAGTATTAGATTTCACACTTTTACATGGCCTTTTTTGTCATTTATTTTCTCTTCTGGTAGAAAAAGTGCTGTTTTTATTATTTTGGTTGAATTTTTCAGTGGCATCCCTAATAAACTTTGTTAACTACATAGGGAAGTCTAACATTTCATATTCATATTAATGAACTCAGAATTTTCTCTGTTTAGCTTGACAGAGTATAATTCATGTAGGAGTCAAATAGTGAAGCACAGTATGATTAACAAGTAATCACAAGGAAAGGTGGAAGGTCAAAACAAAACATATCAGAACTATCAGAACTAAATGCAGCTCAAAATTCAAAACACAATCACTGGGATTGGCAAGATTTGAATCAGCTCACATATGGTCAACTAGGAAGGTGTTCAGAGATGATTGCAGCTCCAGCTCAGAAATCCTAGAACAGTAAACCTCTAAGTAGTGCTGATGAGGATAAAAAAAAATTCCTTGTTGAAGGGCACATCATGGTAGGGGTGGATATACAGCCTCTTTGTATCCTGTCAAGACGTCTGTGACCCACTGGGCCAATTTCTACTGAGACAGAGGAGCCACACTAGCAACCCATTAATGCCCAATGCTCTATAAGTAATCCCTGAAACTTTCACACCCAGCCCAATTAAATACCAAAAATCTAGTTTCCCACTGTATTGTAATAGTTGTCCATGGCTGGTGTCAGTGTCCTTGATCCATACCCAATACCCCTTAACTTTCCATCTATGAATTGGGAGAAAATGGCCCTGGGCTGATACATATGTGTATAGTATGAAGGGTAAGTGGAAATCAGGATATACAGATGTCATATGGAGGGTGACAAGTTGTTCAAGAGCATACTCATGTTCAAGTCCAGTTTACAGGGGTTCTCAAAGGTAGTTGTGTGCCTTTCTTTTTTCCCGCATACAGGGACTGCCTGCCCTGGTTTAGTCTGAAGCGGCTTGTAAATGGGCTTTGCTAATTTTGAAAAGTCCTGGATGAAGGAATGATAGTAGACCAGGAAGCCAATGACCTTCCCCACATCACCAATGATCTGTGGCACTTTGGAGATTAATAACTGTACTGCATCCAGGTCCTTTGGATCAATCCTTACACCTTGAGTAGATACAAGACACCTGACTTCCTGATAGAAGAGCTGATACCTTTTGGGCTTTGACATCACCCCATGATGCTGGAAGGCTTGAAGGACTTTGTGAACCCTTTCCACATAATCATCAAAGGTCTTTGCATAACAAAACACATCATCCAGATATGGGATAAAACATTCATCCCTCAGAGATCCTAGCAGTTATTACACACTCTGTTGGAATGCTGCAGGAGAATTTGGAAGGCCAAAAGACGTAAGGTAACATAATGCCCCAGAGAGTAATGAAGGCTATAGGATGTCTGGATTAAGCCTTTCCCTGGACCTAGGATACTCAACCAGGAATCCAGGAATAGCCACCAAGAATGTCTGTCAAATCCTATATTCTAGGCAACAGACATTGACTGGGTATGGTCTTGTGATTTACAAGTGGTAATCTATGCACATATGGAGGATCCTGTCTCTCTCTCAGATGCATACCACTGGAGCCAAATACAGGGACTTGAAATTCATAATCCAGCCTTTCACTAGTACCTGAATGTACTCTTGTACCTCCCCAAATAGTGGTTTAGGGGCTGATGAGTAGATTCTCTGTACAGGGATATCTTTAAGAATGGCATCTGCAAACTGGGTATACATCACTCTCTTGGGCAAAGCTGCTGATTAATCACAGAGCATTTTCTTAATTTTGCCTGCTGTTCATCACTGAGTGGAATGAGATCAATAAGAGGCTGACAGGAAGATGGAGTGCTTTTGGCCAGCAACAATGGAGCAGCACTGTTGAATGTTACTTTAAATGTAAAGTTTATGGTTTTCATTCCTGGATCATGGTAAAGCACACCATCAGGGATTGCCACTTACAGATTTTATAACACCTTGAGGTCTGTACCAGTGGATAAGGATGCCATCTGGCTTGAATTTGGAGTTTCAAAGCTATTTAACTGAGAGATTTTAATGGTTTGTTTTTACAGGGATAATGCAGTCTAATATACTACTGCATGGGTCTTCAATCTTACCCACAAAGTGTGGATAAGCCAGTGTGGCTGCAGGCTTGCATTCCAGGCAAGAGGAGGTACCATCAGCAGCCATCATCTTCTTTGTGGAGAAAGGGCATTGGTCTCTATTATTATAGAGACCTTATTGCGGTTGCCATCAAATACAGGTACCCACTTCCTCTGGTAGGCTCAGCATTTGAAGAAGTAAGAGGAGCCAAGATATTAATCTTATAACAAATTTATTCACATTAGAGAAGGGAATGTGTGGGAAACTGCATTCATTGCCACATGTGTACACTATGAATATTTGGTAATGTCCTATGGTTTGGTAAGCACTGTGTTCCAGGAGTTTATTAATGATGTCATGTGAATATCTTAAAGGAATATCTAAAATCAATATCGATGACATTTTTTTTTTTTTTTTCATTTTCAGAAGAAGAACATGTACATCATGTTCACCACATGCTCCACAAACACCTGACAAAATCACCTTTATGTCAAACTAGAGAAATGCATTCCACAAAAGCTCAGTCAAGTTCCTGGGTTATATCTTTAAAAACATAGAGTAGAAATGGACCAAACCAAGGTAGAAGTTATAACATCTTGGCCATAACCCAGGACTGCCCAAGACTTGTACAGTTGCCAACTCTTACTGACTGTTTTACCAACTTCTATTGAGGGTTCAGTTCTGTGACAGATCCATTGACCTCACTCCTAAAAGGAAAATCCAAGACACTTCAAACTCTCAAAGACTAGTTTAAAAGAGCACCTCTTCTTGACATCCAGATACCCCACCTCCTTTCTCTCTCAGCACCGTGGGAACCCTCTGTCAAAGAGAGTTCGGAAGTGCGTGGGTGCATTTTTGAAAATGCACCCACGCACTTTCTAATATAGGAAGCTATGCCCGGCAGAAAGGAACTCTGACATAGGAAACAAAGACCCCCTAGCAATTAGGGTAGCCTGAGAGGAGTTGGCTGGAGGGAGTGGTGCGCCGATTCTTAATCATGACTGACCACTGACGCCTTAAATATGTTAAATCAGAAAAAAAAAAAAAAGACCGAACCCATGTCAGGCAGATAGACTCTCTTCTTCACACAATTCAAGTTCACTCATTCCTACCACCCAGTGCCCAAGAATACCAAATCCTATGCCTTATTGAGGATTCATGATGGAACTCAAGAGCAGACAACTGAATAAACCATCCTGTCCTCAGAGCTCAAGAAGAAGAACCAGCACAACCTGCTGCTCACCAGACTGCTTGAGCCCCTTCCCATACTTTATCATCCCTGATCTCATATCACTGTTGTGATTTTATCACTGATCTTTCTGTCTTATCCCCATAATCATTTCTGTATGGCCTACCAATTAGTCCCACCTCAAAACTCCCAACTGTTATGGAAATCGCCAGTCATTTTAATAAAATGTTTCAACGTTATGGAATCCCATAGGACATCATGTCATGTGTTAACATATAACACATAAATGAACAGAGATTGTGTTAACACATAACTGCATTAGCTTCAATGACCTGCCAATCAACAATCAGTGTTTGGAAGAATGTTTGTGTGATTGGTGTGTGATAGATGCTCATTGACAAGAGCAAGTTGCAAGCCATCAATAAGGTAAGCCTCATGAAAGTATTCATGTAGTATAAACTTATTTGTTAGGGAGTAATTCTTGTTAACAGTAGTGATATCAAATAGAGAAAATATATAACTAATGTAGCTTATTTTACAACCTAAGAAATTGTGAACCTAGCTAACATACAAAGATATTCCTGTACTGAATTAAATTGTGTTAGCCAGCAAAGCTATTTAGTTGACGTTACATAAGGATACCTCGATTGAACTAATGTTATTACTGTATCTACAGTGGCTTGGTAGCTACAAAGTTAGCCTGTGTTCACATGCAACATCTTTTTCTGATGAAATTTATTTCATATAAAAAAACTCTGTTTCAAAATGCAGTTGAGAGCATCCCAAAAGAAGCTCAGAGCATTTTGAAAAAATTAGGATTATTATGTAAAACAGGTGCTGACTGCTTCAAAAAAGATGTTACATGTTAACATAGCAGTTGAAATAAATGTTGAAATAAATCAAGAAATCCTCTGTGTCACCTTTATGTCCTTTGGTTGCATTTTCTAAATACTTACATATGTATTTCATCATGTTTATTCTTCCTATGTGTACAAGTTGAGGTAATCCACATAAAAAAATTTCATTAAATCTCAAACATGTTATTTGGTGAAATTTATAGACTTTTGACTATAAGTACAATAAGTGTTGCCAGTTATCTTTCACAAATATGGTAAGGATAATGGTCGAAAACAACATGAAAAAAACTTTAAAATCCCTTCTTATAATTTCAAACCCCCACTACCACTCCCTGGATCCCAGACTGCACCTTAAAGCCCTCTGAAAACATAGGGAAAACCTTGAAAAGGCTTTTGAGCAATTTACTGGACATGTACCCATACTATTTCTTAGATATCTTGATGACATCTTTGGCTTTGGTAACTGCACGGCTGGAGAACTACAGCTTTTTATTTTCTTCTTCTCCACATTTCACCCAGCCTTGGAATAAATGTGCAGTATTGCTCCCCCTGGCACGAGCATAACATTTTTAGGAGTTAGAATCTATTTAGACTCTAATTCCTACTTGGAGTACAACTCTTCCTATCCCAAGCAATGCAAAAAATTTTTTTAAAAATTCCATTCACAGCAAATGAGACTTAAATGCATCTGCAGTGAGAGTGAAGGCTTTCTCCAGAAAAGTAAGGAAATGTGCAATTATTTTTAATTTAGAAATGTGAATTCCCTGAAAATATCATCATGCCATAGCCTGTGTTACCATGATTGAGCAAATGGTTGCACTGAACTCACATTCCCCCTGCTAGGACAGACCTTTAGTGATCACTTATCTCAATAACAAAACAGTGGATGTTTATTATACCTAGAAGCTTAAAAATCCCCCAGGACAATCCTGACAGAGCTTCCCTTTTAAGGAACCTACACTCATCTCATACAGATGAGACACAAACAGCAAAGACATGCTTGTCGGAAGTAAATTAAATTAAATGAAAGCTTAATAGAACCTGCAGCACTTTTGTATGCAAAAGTTTAAATGTTCTACATGCAAATTTTTAACACAGACAATAAAGTTATATGCCTTAAATGATCATTTTTATCACTCATCATTCCTCGTGCATCACTGCAGGAGTTGTTTATTGTCTTTCATCTCTCTCAACAAAACATTTCTGACTGCAGAACTACTGCTCACTGGATGTTTTTCGTTTTCTCACCAATCTGTGTCAACACTAGAGACTGTTGTGTGTGAAAATTCCAGGATATCAACAGTTTCTGAAATACACAAGCCAACCCACCTGGCACCAACAAAAACGCCACCATCAGAATTACTGAGGTCATGTTTTTTTGTACCCATTCTGACATTTAATATGAACATTTACTGAAGCTCTTGACCTGGACCTGCAAGATTTTATTGCTTTCCTGCCACAAGCCTGGATAATTGCATGAATTGGATAGAGGTACTCCTATGAAAGTGGCCAGTGAGTGTATATAAGGGACAGGCCAACAGCTGATAATCTGGATCTGGATTTATGCTACAGTCATCCATGTAAGTTACAGTCATCCAGGTGCAAACCTACTGACACTGTACAATAAAGTTGTGTTATTGGTCTAGGAAGATTTTTTTTATATAATATTGTTATTTTTTACAGTATGATTGTGTTTATTATCCTGTACAACATTTTATGAATATGTTAAAAGATATAGCCGAGCTACTATGACATTATAAGTTAAAACAGCATTGTGTCATCCTGACAAAGGAACACGCACAAAGACAGGTATTTGGAGGGTTATTTTCTCTCACTGGCTAAAAACAAGCCATCAGCTTTGGTTGGCTCTCAATTATTTAAAGAGAACTGAAGGAGGGATCCTCTGGGTGAGAAAATCTCTTCTGTTGGAATGAGTGTGAGATGAGCTCTGGAGAATGCTCACTGTCTCACAGAATGATATAAAAGCCAGCAGACATAGAGACACTGAGAATTCACTTAGCTGATGAATGGAAAATTACTGTTTTGTGTTTGAATTATTACCAGTAGACTGACTTGCATAAGTGTAGATCACTCAGATGCCTCTTTGTCTCACTCTTTCAAGTCAGTGAAAAGTCTTTTTCTTTTGTCCCTGCTTTATTAACTTCTCTAGAGAGTTATATAATTATTAAATTTCACAATCAGAGAATGTTCTGGATGTTTAAATAAGCGTGAAAGATGCATCAGTATCAGTAGATCTTTGCAGTCAAATAAATACTTTTATCATGATTATGTTTGACTGGGAGAGACTGTGTATGATTCCAGTCAATCCTACAGTACATAGCAGTAAGCAAATGCATGGGATGGATACAGTGTATGACAAGAATATACAGAATCCAATTCACTGTCTGTAAGGAACTGTAGTCTCAGCCTCAATACTTATCCTACACTTAGTAACACTTTACAGTACTGTTCTATAATTAAAGGGGCTCTAAACTGTAACCATTGATACAGCTGGTGTAAACATGCCTACTTGTGACTTGCAGTGATGAAACAGTGAGCTCTGTAGCGAGACTTCCCAGTTTGAGTACTGGGAAAACCCCCTCTTGATGATGTATCTTGGAGGTAGATGCAAATATTACAAAACTGCAATGGTTTTTTATAGATATTTTGGTGGTAGGTCAATGAAGGGTAGAAGGCAGGAAATGGGGGTGGTGCTCACTAAATAAAAATATGTACAGGGAAGCAAGATAGATAACTGGCTCCTGCTAATAAGTAATTACTTTGTTTTGTAAGTAAATTATTGCGAGGGAGTGAGAGGATTACTCCCTCGCAGTAATTTACTCAAAAACAGAGGTGACTCAATGGTTGAGGTTCTTTTTAATGAGTTACTGTTGCACAGTGATATCCAGCTGTACATTTACGAGCCAGAATGTACAGAAGAAGAACTGCACCAGAGCAACAGGATGCAAGCAACTGTAAGTCTTTCAAAATTACACTGATCCAAATAACTGTAGTTAGCAACAACACAATGTTGTTTAGTAATATTACATGATTATCTACCTTTGTGTTACCGAACTTGCCAGCCATCTTACTAGTAGTTACATGGGTGAGGAGAAGCATTTGCTAGTTGTAATTAGGTAGCTCTCCTACCTCAGTTCAGCTTCTTTTTTTCTGGTCATGGAGTTTCCCTGATCTCCATTTTGTACAAAATTCAGACAGAATCATATGTAATTATTTTAAAAATGCAACCAAAGAAGCATCTTCTGAACAGCTGACTGTACACTCATAAATATTCATCATTTTTCAGCAGTGTAGAGACCTCTTTAGTGTTTGTAAACAAAAAGAGATTTCTAACCTGGTCTGAAAATTATGAGATTCTATAGAAGAATTTTCTTGAGTATGACGTAGTACATCAGGTCCAATTTAAATCAAAATTTAAAAAATTAAATCAAAGTGAAATGTGTTAATCGATCAAAGGCCTAAGAATGATTTTGAATTGCATTTTAATCATGAAGAGAGTGTGGCTTTATGTTAAATCAGTGTTTAAGCATAGTTCTAATCAATTAATTAAGAAAATAATTTTATAGAGAATGTTCGTGTATGTGAATCAAGAAAATAGACAAACCGATGTGAATCTAGCTTGTGGGAAATCACTAAGCACACAGTTCTCATTCATAAATTGTATCTTTTCAGTCCAGGTTTTTTCTGTTCTTTCTCATGGGAAAGTGCTTTTCTCTACCAGAGTACCTGAAGTTTGACATTTGTGATTTCTTACAGTGCATTGTTAAAGGTGTGAAGAAATGTTAACTTTTTTTAAAAAACTGAATGAGCTCACTCCACAGTTAAAGAGAAGATGAAAAAATGAGAAAACGCCACCTAATGAGATCATGAGATCATGAGCCGTGACTATGTAAATCAGATGATCTGCAGATATCTCGGTTTTGTTGGGTTTTCAGTAAAGTCTGAGTTTTGGCATCCAAAACCCTTTGACTTTGAAAGTTATTTTTCTTTATTCTGAACTGAGAATGTTTTCCACAACAATTCGCCTAGCAAATGAGCTACTTGGTTATAATTTGATCAAAGTATCTATCGAAAAGTTTATTTAGGAATCAGATTGAGATTAGCTAAAATGGCATTCACATATGATTATGAACTAGTGTTAAAAGACATGGAGTGTTATTTGGCTAAACTAACATTTTCAAATGGTGTAACTCTAGAAGCTTCTTATGGCTTGGCATCCTGTCAGTGGCTACATGATGTACGTATATACATATCTCATAGAAACTATGAGTGTTTACACTATAGAGAAATGAATGTAGGCATACAAGTCTCTTAATGCTAACAACTTCAATGTTTGTGGACATGGTATGTTTTGCTTTATGATTACATCAAGGATGTTTGTACAGATACACGGCCCAGACAGATGCTATTTTTGTAAACTAAAGTTAAATTGCTAAATGTCCATTATAGGCAACTCATCAATAAGAATGTGATTGATGTAGAGCTTTTAAAGGTTTTGCTAAAGAGATATAAATTAGGCATGCTGATTAACTAGCAAGCTAAGCCTGATAAATTCTTAGTTTACTACTATTTGAGATTAAATGGGTGCTGCAACGATGGAGCAACTCGGACCAGAATTATCCCTCTGAACTGCTAGTAAATACAACCATCTTCTGTTGGTTTGGAAATGTGTCTGGTTCTATAGTATGCACATTTTACAAAAATGTGACATTTTACAAAAAAAAAATCATTCTCATTTGCATTTTAAAAATCACTAAAGCTCTGCTCTATTTAAAATGTTTCATGTTTCTTGGATTGGCATCACATGAGATGTAAGACTCACACTCACTCACTCAAATGTTTCTCTCATTGGTCCTCATTGGTCGATCACAGTAGTTTCCCAAAGGTTGAATTATATATGGGCATATTGCATTCTGGGTATTGTAGTATTCAGGTGAGTAAAAACATAATAAAATCATGAATTCTGCTAAACCATGGACAGTAAGTGATGCAGTCCCTTGAAATAGAGTACTACATATCATGACAAATAACGTATTAATTCTAGTTTTATGCTGGAATTCTCATTTAACTATGCAGGGATTAGCACAAATTAATGAATAGTTCTTCATTAAAACTTAAATTACTACTGTCTACCACTGAATACTCATTAATAGACAGTAACAGTTTGAGTAGTTCCTTATTATCTAATCAGTAATTAATAAATTTTACATTTTTCATGCAGAACTATGAGCTACCTATGGCAGTATTTTTATAATAACTACTGCATTAACATTTATTCCCAGTTGTTGGTTCTTAACTTCCTCTTCGGTAACTTTTAACTTATGGCCTATTCCGGCACTTCATATACTGTATCATTTATTTATATTAACACAAACTGGTCTTATAAGTGAAAGAAGACAGTCATTGTTGTGTTGTTTTTCATTTAGCCAGTCAGGTTATAAAGGGAGAACAATAACCTACAAATGTACAAAGCTGTAATGTAGCAATAACAAATATTCTCCAGTTTAAATTGCTTATTTATTTCATTTGTACACACAAATTTAATGAAAGTTTGTTTCATGTTCATGTTTCAAAAAAAAGAAAAAGAAACATTACTGAAAGATTTAGGAGACTTACTCTCCACTCTTGCTATTTAGTGATCTTTTTTTTCCTCATTTGGCTCACTGAGACCTTTTCTAGAATTTTGTTGAGATCACTATATCAGCGGTTCTGTGAACACATTTCATACTTTACAGGTGATTTGTATTTGTCCTAATACACACATGCATTAAAAAAAATAATTAATTAATTACCGAAACTTTTGTAAATCTATGGGAATTTTAATTCAATTTGGATTACAGAAATATTTACACATAACACCCCTGGATTCATACACGCCTACAGGGTGAGACACTGCAGCCAATGACTTTGTCTGTGTTTAGATTTCAGGCTATTGCTGAGATTTTGGAAGATGTGGGTTTTGATATGTTCATTGATTCATTAAACTATAGCAGTACATGAAGACATTCATAGACTCATCCAAGTTTTGACTCACATGGCATTACCTTCCACTAAGGTGGTTCGCAAGGCTGGCTAGTTTAAATAGGATAGCGGAGCCGAGACCTCCCTCTAAAAAAAAACAATGATCAGTTTTTGGCATCCATGTTGTCTTATTTGTCTTATTAACAAATGGCATAAAATGGATTCATTTTTTACTTTTGTGGGACCAAGCACAACAGCACCACAAACAGTCATAAGTAAAAAATAACTAAATAAATACACAGAATGTATGAAGGTAAAGGCTTAGGCTTGTTGACACTGTGTATTGTTGGGTGTAATAAACATGAATGACATGTTTTATATCCTCCGTCAGTGATTTTTAAAAATGCCTTGGAAGAAACTAGAAGTAAATAAACTAAGTACACATTGTCCAATCAAAGTACAAATTATACAAAAGGACAAACCCATACATTTTGCATTGTTTGATTGAAAGAGCTTTCTAATAACAAGCAGAGCATTTCTATTTGCCTAGCATGCAGCTGTGAAGTGTTACAACATAATTACATACTAAAAACATTTAACTTTAAAAAATATGAAGGTTCAGCTATCATAATTGGTGTTGCCAATCTGTCTTACAATGAGTGTATTAAGTGTATGTGTAATAGTTCCATGCCAGTGATGATACCCTGTGCTGTAAGGCCCAACCATAATGATTTCACAATCGTAATGCCAAGATACTGAATTATAAATACTTTCAATCCTGATGTTGCTTTTTATAAATCAAGCCTAATATAAAAATATCAATACCGTCTGCTTATTTTTTATCAAATGGAATGTGATCATGAAAAATAAAATGCTGTAGGACGTAGTAATGATGTGCAGGAAGGTGATAGGTCCTTCTCGTCCTTCCGCCATTTCCTTCCACCCACCAGTCAATTTCATATCAGCTCACTCCCCCCACACACATTCAGACAGGCACACAGAAATGAGCAAGTGAGAGAAAGAATACATATTCTAAGTGACATGGCTTATTTCTGTAATTAAACAGAGCCCAAAGAAAGAACAGTCTTTATTTTTTTCCACTTATCATTTTTGACATTCGTGTTAGCATATTTGTACTTTACAAATTCCTGTCTATTTTTTTTTGTTCTTTTTTTCTGATCTTTGTCTGTTGGTTTGTTATTTTGAATTGTAGAATCACTGCTCTGTCTCTACCTTATAACCTCTTCCTGTTTCCCTTTCACTTCCTGAATTACTCAGTTTGGTTAATTATTAATCTGCATATGGGTTTAACACTGTTTAAAGCGTTTTAAGTAATTTTACTCAACACTCAAGATATAACACAGCTATTCTTCCATGTGTTAGGAGCTTGATTGCAGCTGATGTCATTACACAAGCCTGTGGTAGCATATTGGTGCCAATTCTGATTAACACTGAGTAACAATTCAGCATGACTCAGCATAATGCAGCATAATGTACTGAATTTGTTGTTTGTTGACCATATAGTCGTGTACACGGCATAGTGAAGAATTGTGGTGGTGTATGTTATTTGATTTTTGGAGCTTACATGGGGTTTATCATTATATACTGGTATAAAGTATATTTAATCACCATTTTGTCCCCCATCACACAAAATCTTTCAAACCACGTAGGTGGAGGACATGTGAAACCATCCAATGAAACTTTATAAACTGATGCACTGCAGCATCACACTGATGAAACTGAAAGAAAGCTAGACAGAACTGATTCTGCTCTCTTGGATTTCAGGCCATGGATGAAGGTTATTCCCCACTCGCGAGTGGAAGTATGGCATGTGCCTGAGTCATTCTCAGGATCTGGTGACCTTCATGGACCCAAGACCTCTGTTAATATTGTTAATAAGGAAGTTCACTACAATATAATTGACCCAAATGAATGAATAGATTTACATATATTTACTATGTAATGCAAAAGAAAAACTTCTTTTAAAAAGTTTGTTTCATGGAAAATCAGCATTTTGACATGTCACTACTGATCTCCATTATATTTACCTAAATTATTTAAAGTATGAAAAGTTCAAATAATACATAACTTTTTATTATATTGAAATTAAAATCAGTCTATTACCTACAATATGTAGTTTTAATATTTAGTTCTATTATCAACAGTATGACATTTCCTCCCCTGTAAAAATAATAGTTTGACCTTTTTGACATAATCAAAGTCTGTTTGACTGCATGGAGCTTCTTTTCCCTCCTCTCTGTATATTTTTCTTATTTTTCATTCGGATCAAGCTTGTCAAGCTCGACTCTGTAACTGCAAAAATCTCAGTCAACAACTTTTTTCACACATAAAATATTTGGCGTAGTCTAAGTACAAAAATATCTGTTGTGAATAACAGTGTTGTACGATGATGCTTACTGGCATGGAATGTTTTTATTAGTCATTTTTGGATAAAACCTTCAACCCCATAACCTTTTTACCCGACATGGTTGAATGGTTGTTAAAGAGTTCAGTGAATAATATTGGAAGATTAATAATAGGAGTAGAAGCGTGTGCACTCAATACAAACAAGGGTGGATGAGTCAAATGAAAAAATATGACACTGCCATTTTTAAATGAATCCTACCACTCTTCCCCCAGAAACACTGTAAAAACCCAAGCAGTAGAAATGCCAGCAGTGTCAGCATAGAGTGTGAATTCTGTCTCAGACAGTTCCTCAAACTCAGCCACACTCACTCCAGTTCATAATTGGTCTCAACCCTTTGATGGGCATGGATGGTTTTTAATCCCACTCACCACTACCTAGAATATTTTCTAACAGATTTGGTTGGTTCTATTTCCTAAAATATACACAAACTAGTAGTCTAATTTAAACCACTGTGACCCTGACCAGACAGTTATTAAGAACGAATGAATAAATGCTGTAAATGCATCATGCAGCATCGCGTCTGTCTTTGTTTGTCCCACTTACTGGCGCCCACATATAAAGGGTAGAATCTCCTTCCTTGCGTGACTCTTTTTTTTTTTTTTTTTGCATTCCACAGAATTCCAGTCCTGATACACACCTCTAAACTCTAGACAAGATTTCTAAAATAAATAAATAAATAAAGAAATAAAGAAATAAAAATAGCTATAGGGCCTCTTATTTATATCTGTGTTTATGTCTGTTTATAACACATTATCTGTTCAATCCAGATTCACTACTGTCCTTCTCCTTAGGTTGCATATGAATAAGCACAAGAAGTGGAGAGATGGAAAAAAAAACTTCAAAGGGAGGAGACCTTAAGGATCATTGAGATGCCTCCAGCAAGTCAATCTATTAATGAGACCTGGGTGTGTATGTGTGTGTTGTCTAACTATGTAGCAAAACTATGCTATGCTATAAAATGTTATAAATCAATTACATTCCTGAATATTTCTATAGGAATGGGCAGTCCAATGTCATATGGTACACAAGAAATGCTTTAGAGGAAAGTTTTTCCTATTTTCCTATTTACAATTATATTGAGTGATTTGTTACAAGGGACATCTAAATTAAGTGATGCTAGCAACATTTGCCTAGTTATCTAATCAAATCATTGTTATATGCATTTCAAACATACTGTGATGGGGTTCATGCGTTTCAGACACTAATGCAAAGTAATAATCAGGTCATCAGTCTGTAGGTGGGAAAATATGTTTTCTTGAAAGTTAAAAGAGATTCCTGCCAAATGAAATGATATGAAATGCAGATGGATTAAGTATTTTTTATACTTGAATTGATTAGGCATAAAGGGCATCTATCTATTCTCATTCCTGAGAATACCCTGTCTGGCCTGCTCAGAACAGGAGGGAAGACAATACACTATTTGCATTTTTTAAATTTTACAGGGACTTTTGAAGTATTGAATTACATATATATACTGTATATATATATATATATATATATATATATATATATATATATATATATATACATATATATATATATATATATATATATATATATATATATATATATATATATGAAGTTGGCAGTAGAACACGGAAGAGTAAACAGTATTAACCATTGTCCCCTCTCTCCTCATAATACGCTTATCCACAGTGACCTCATTCTCTCTGAGAGATATACAGAACATCTTATATTATTCCCCTTTGGTTGAGGCTTTTGTCGGTAACATTCTGATTTAAATATGATTTGTAGCATTAAACTTTTCTGCCTCTGAGTAATTTATGCATGCATCTCATCTAAATGTCAAAGAAAGTCCACACAAGAGTGAGAACTGGAGCCATAGAGGCACACACACACACACACTTACACACACACACACACATATGGGGCTATATGCAATAAAATGGTCGCACATAGAGAAAGATGTGATATTTATGTCAGAAGGAAGAATTTGCAGGAGGAGATGGAGGGCAACACACAATAATGCAAGATGTGTCAATAGCAGCAGTCATTTCTCTGGACTTTTAAACAGGTGACTTTATCTCTAGGCCTCATCTGTGTACTACAGAACATACTTTTTTCTAGCTCCAGCTTCAGATATATGGGGGCCTTTCGCCAGATCAGTGAAATAAAAAGAACACTCTGTCAAAAGCACTCGTTTATCCATGTGATATTTTACTATGTAAATATCATTTTATATATTTTAAGTGAGTTTGAATGTCCCAGACCAGACACTATTCTATTCCATAATAGCACAGAGTGTAACTGAGTGTTCAGAGGTCTGGCCAAGACAAGTATGCTAAAGAACATACTTTAAATATGACTCTACTATATAGAGATAGCAGCTACTGACCGGTGTATACTATTAAAAACTGCATTATTAAAAAAAAGGACTTACAGGAATGGGTTGATAAAGGCAAAGGAGTTTATTACAGAAAAATGGTAGAAGTGTTAAGCGTACATTGCTCATCATTGTGCACACTTACACAAACACGCCTTTCTGTGTGTGTGTGTGTGTGTGTGTTGTAGTAATACTTCAGACCAGCTCAAGATATAGAGATCACACACTAATCGTCTCCATGGAAACTGTTCTCACCAAGTCTGGTTGCATCCAGACACAACAAGAAGCAGATAATATGAACCATCCCACAAATTAACAACACAATGCACAACAGCTCTCCCTGTTCCTTCTGCTTAGGTAAATTTCATTGTTGTTTACTGACAGTGACTTCAGTCCACAGCAACTGTCTTGAGAAAACTGCACACCAGAAAATGCCAGCTAATTGTTTTCATGCACATAAATACCAATCACAGGATTAAAGGCTCACTGTGGGTGCTCCTTTTTTGATGAGGAAAAAGAAAAGTGTGAAAATGTATTTTTTAAGCTTTTCCCATTTTAATGTTTTCAAGGATAAATAATTTATGACCCCCTGCTTGTTGGGCTTGAAAGCTATTTTGCGAGATCCTGCAAAAAGGGTATGAGCATGAAAGGGTCAAAGTGTGATTGTGTATTAAATAGAGATCTCTACAGGGTTTCAGGGTGATACTTTGTGGGTAGTGTTGTACAGTTTCTGAATTTGATGGAATGTTAGAGTTATCTAGTTTACAAATCTAGATTTGAATCTGTTAAAATGTCAACAAACTCTTCAGAAGTTTTTAAAAAAAAATAAATTAACCCCCCTAAATCTGAACTGTCCTGTAAGATACTCCTGGGCAGATGCAAGTGCAGGTTATTATTTCCAAAAGTATAAATAAAACAAAGTGCAAACAAGGATATGTATATATACATATATATATATATATATATATATATATATATATATATATATATTTAATATGCAGTCACAATACTTGTGACTGCATATTAAATGCTTTAAAGCAAAAACTGCGATAAACTCATCTAAAAGTAGAGAAGGGGAATGTTTTGTCAGGTCAGCGCTGACAAAATGATCTTTTTTTGAAGATCATTATGCGCAAAAAGATCATTTTGTCAGCGCTGACCTGACAAAACATTCCCCTTCTCTACTTTTAGATGAGTTTATCGCAGTTTTTGCTTTAAAGCATTTAATATGCAGTCACAATACTTGGTTAAATCAATAACATTGCCAATACTAATCACTGTTTTGAGAAGTTAATCATCAACATTATTGTTATCATTAACGTTAGCCAGCTAGCTTGTTGCTAAGCTACATGTTATTGTATACTGTTTTTGCTTTGGTGCCATTTCAGTCCATAATGTTGCATGAATGTTTGAGGTTCAATACCGTAGAACAGAACCAATAGCCACTCAGACCTCTGACAGTAAAAGTGCAGTTAAAGTAGTTTTTTATCAGCTTTATGTGCTCTGACACAGCAAACAAAAGACATGCTTTTGTAGAGGCATCCATGGTTTTTGTTTGTTTGCTTATTTTTTTTTTTTTTTTTTTTATTACACACATCGTACGTGCTGAGGTGGGAAATGATGTTCTTACAACTTGCAAATTACCAATTACAAGGCACCATGAATGCAGCAGTAGTCACTGACCTGGGTAGGAGCGCTCTTCCCTGAAATATTTCTTAGGGGAGAATTGCAAATTACAGAAGGAAACAAAATTTGGCATCAAGAGAACACCGCATATAATGAAAATCATCATGTATATAGTGTCCAGATGTTCTTGTTAAGATTAATAATAAATTCCACCAGCCACCAGGGCACTCTGGTTGTCTTTACAAGGAGGTTGAGATTCAGCTGTAAATAAACTGTTATCTGTTCCAGATTGGACCCTGATTAAAAACCTTTATCTTTGTACATATTCCGTATGTAAGCGTGGCTCCTTCTAATGGTTCAAAATGCCCACTTTAGCTATTGAATCCAAGCATATGGTTGATGCATGACTCAATGATGCTCTTTTTTACTATTTACTGAAAGTATTGAAAACTGTACAAAACAAAATAAAGACACAGTCAAAGACTAGTGCGCTTCTTTGGCTCAATAGCTTCATCAACTAACAACGTGGGAGAGAAACTTATGGTCCTTATTAAAGTGTTGCCCAATCAGACCTGACTGTAATGTTTTACATGGGAAACACATATATAACACAACCAAAGGCACAAAACCATATATTTTGTACATGCATGAATCTTCAGCTGCCTAGAATTTAAAATCATGCATAAATAGATTAGTCTCTGTTATTTAAAGGCCAGATTGCCCTCAATGTGTTTCCTTAAAATGTCTGCTAAAACAGTTTTTTACGCATTAAAGTTGAAGTTACTTTCACAATGCCGCCAGGGCAAATGTATTCAAGATGTTGCACACCAACATTAATGTTTCAGATTTCTCTGAAAAAATTGCTGTGTAGCAAAACTGATAAGAAATGTTGACCCCAAAATATATTGCCAAAATATTTTAAGGGCAAATAAACTGGAACCAGCACAAAAGAATAACCCTCATCCAGTCAGAGATGCCAGTGACTATAGTGTGTTCACATAGAAGATGAATATCCAGTGATGACTATTTTCACTGATAATTTTTCATAATTTTTAGGTTGCCTTAGCTATGGTGGCCCTAAAGGGCAAGTCACCTAAAAAATTAAAAACAATAAAAAATGCACATATGCACAAAAAGATGTATGTGTGTGCTGTAAATGAATCCAGTCTTTAAAATGATTCTGAGAAAAGCATAGTGTAGGTGTTAAATATGTATGAGAGAAATGGGTATAAGTAGAAAGATGAGAAAGAAAAGTAGACACACCAAATGGAATGAAAGTGAGAAGTATGGAGGAGGAAAGCAATAAAACAAGAGGGCTGAGATAGGGGGAAGACAAATGAGAGTGATCTGTGCTGGAGTAGCTTATGTGAGCCGTTCATTAGCTCCATGTGGATCAACACTTTCAGACAACACTGATACACACACACACACACACACACACACACGTGCTTCCATGTGAAGGCTTTTCACAAATTAAACAGCTAAAAAATGCTACGCTTATACCTAAATAGGAAAGCTTTCTGGTTTTTAGTCTAGTTTTTTTTTTTTTTTTTTTGTCCACACAAGATCAAATTTGTCAAATATCCTTGTCTTTGTGGGGAGATTTGCCTTCCCTATGAAACACACACACAGTGATGCAAGTCATCCACAAATAACATTTCTATAGACACACCATTAAAGTAAGGGGAGTAATAATAGTATCTAATACCATGTTACATCCCTGTTATACATTACATAAGCTACATAAGCATTGGTCAGGTGATTAAAATAAGCTGTATGTATTGTATTTGGGGCTATTCAGCAGAATTATAGTAATATTAATATAGTAATATTAGAAATTATAGGAATATTAATAATAGTAATATAGTAATATTATTATTCTGTTGGCAGCTGATCTCTTCCAACAGCTGAATCACTACAAAAGCATTTTGATGAAAAAGTCTCCAATAACCTCTAAGGTGTGTTCACAGCAAATTAAATTGAATCTTTCCATTTTTTTCTGTGATATATTTCCACTATGCCAGTCAGATCCAGCCTCTGTTTTATGCCATTTAGAACTGCCAGTGAGTCTCTGTTTGAGAGGGAAAGAAACAAAGGCAAAGAAAAGCAATTCTCTGCTGTTTCCTCTGTTGTTTACATACCACATATACTATAGGATCTTTTCATGGATGTAATTTTGTGTTGAAATGTGATGGATGCAGGACTGATGATTGGCAAATAAATTAAATAAATGAATTACTACTAAATGAAAAAACAAAATATTCCAAGGCACTCACGTGGTTAAGCGTAAAAGGCCTTTATTAAATTGGGCTAAATCATAAAAATACACTATATTACCAAAAGTATTCGGTCACCCATCCAAATGATCAGAATCAGGTGTCCTAATCACTTGGCCTGGCCACAGGTGTATAAAATCAAGCACTTAGGCATGCAGACTGTTTTTACAAACATTTGTGAAAGAATGGGCCGCTCTCAGGAGCTCAGTGAATTCCAGCGTGGAACTGTCATAGGATGCCACCTGTGCGACAAAGCCAGTCGTGAAATTTCCTCGCTCCTAAATATTCCACAGTCAACTGTCAGCTTTATCATAACAAAATGGAAGAGTTTGGGAACAACAGCAACTCAGCCACGAAGTGGTAGGCCACGTAAACTGGCGGAGAGGGGTCAGCGGATGCTGAAGCGCATAGTGCAAAGAGGTCGTCGACTTTCTTCACAGTCAATTGCTACAGAGCTCCAAACTTCATGTGACCTTCAGATTAGCTCAAGTGCAGTACGCAGAGAGCTTCATGGAATGGGTTTCCATGGCCGAGCAGCTGCATCCAAGCCACACATCACCAAGTGCAATGCAAAGCGTCGGATGCAGTGGTGTAAAGCACGCCGCCACTGGACTCTAGAGTGATGAATCACGCTTTTCCATCTGGCAATCTGATGGACGAGTCTGGATTTGGAGGTTGCCAGGAGAACGGTACATTTCGGACTGCATTGTGCCGAGTGTGAAATTTGGTGGAGGAGGAATTATGGTGTGGGGTTGTTTTTCAGGAGTTGGGCTTGGCCCCTTAGTTCCAGTGAAAGGAACTTTGAATGCTTCAGGATACCAAAACATTTTGGACAATTCCATGCTCCCAACCTTGTGGGAACAGTTTGGAGCGGGCCCCTTCCTCTTCCAACATGACTGTGCACCAGTGCACAAAGCAAGGTCCATAAAGACATGGATGACAGAGTCTGGTGTGGATGAACTTGACTGGCCTGCACAGAGTCCTGACCTGAACCCGATAGAACACCTTTGGGATGAATTAGAGCGGAGACTGAGAGCCAGGCCTTCTCGACCAACATCAGTGTGTGACCTCACCAATGCGCTTTTGGAAGAATGGTCAAAAATTCCTATAAACACACTCCTCAACCTTGTGGACAGCCTTCCCAGAAGAGTTGAAGCTGTAATAGCTGCAAAAGGTGGACCGACATCATATTGAACCCTATGGGTTAGGAATGGGATGGCACTTAAGTTCATATGTGAGTCAAGGCAGGTGACCGAATACTTTTGGTAATATAGTGTATTAAAGAATCGTTGATCAACGCGTTTCGGCTTAACACAGCCTTCCTCAGGATACACATCCATTGTCCACAAAAGCACTCTTTTAACTGTTTGCAATCAGTAGAACATCAACACAGCTGGTTAACAAGTGGGAGTGGTTTTGCTCACCTTATTATAATGCCTTGCCATTGGATACACCAAAGTTCTAGCGAGAATAGCATATTTATGTTCAGCCACTCTCAATCTCAACTTCCTTTTTTTTTACTTATATAAAAATGTCCACATTCCAACTTATAAATTACATAAGAAGAATTACAATTAATGACAAAGTCAATTGGATACACTTTACCAGATAACACATCAGTGAAAGTTTTTGTTTTTACCATATTCTCACAATGATTGCACCCTCCACATCTAAAATTATCCACTAAAAAACCAAGCCATGTTTTATTTTCAGGAGCAGAAACATAACTACGCACTACCTTGTTTCGTATAGTAGGCGGATGTCTAAAAACCCGATTTGAATTATTTAAATGGTGTCATTGTGCTTTTTCTGCAATAATTGCTTTCTGTCAATAGATTTGACTCTTTTTGTAGCAATTGTTAATACTTTTGAGTCGTACCCCCTCTGTCGATATCTATTGATCATATCCTGCAATTGAATTTCATAATCTGGTTCTGAATCACAAATATACTTCAATCTTTGAAAATGACCATAAGGAATATTTCCAATCAACCAAGGTGGATGAAAGCTATCAGCTCTATGAATGGTATTTCGGTCAGTTAATTACCTGAAAATAGAAGTATGTAGATCACCATTAACATCTTTGGTAATTTTCAAATACAGGAAACTAATTTCAGACACTGAATACTCAAGGCTCAATTCCAAATTCTTATGTAACGAACTCACGAAACCATTAACGATCTCACGAAATTCATGTAATTCTGATTCTGAGCCAGACCAAATTAGCAGAACATCATCAATGAACCTTCCCCACCATGCTTTTTTTTTTTTCATTTTTTTTTTTAAAAGGGGTTGTTCATTGAAAAAATGTCTCTCTCTCTCTCTCTCTCTCTCTCTCACTCTCTCTCTGTGAATAATGCAGTCATATTGTAGTTTGTCATGCAGACAGTAGATTATGCATGTAACTGTGGTACCTAAGTAGAGGTATGCCAAGGTGATTTCATCTTAGAACTAGTTGAGTTTTCCTGTGTGCTCATTTCCTAGCCAAGTACTAATAGCAAACTCTTCACCTCCATCACAGTGACCTCACATATTTAGCCTGTAAAAGGATCCTGATCCTTTTTGGAGGTGAGAAGCTTAATGCTTAAATGCTTATATTGAAATAATTTAATTGTTGATACTGTTTCTATTGAGAATAAGAGTCTCTCAAGTACTAATACTGTACTCTATTGTAGGTGAGTATCACTCCAGGTACTGCTACTGCCTTTTTACTAAACGTGAGACTCATTAGTCCCATTACTCTATTGATGAGGAAATCACTCAAACTATCAATGCTGTTTTCTACTGAGAATTACTCACGATCAGATACTCACCACAGAACATATGGGGTGTAATGACACAAAATTTAGTCTGCAGAATCTGATGAAAGGGGAGAGTAAACTCGGTGACTTGTCACTTGCTGCTGAGAATGACATCGTACCAGCCAATCATCTAGATCAAGTCAAATCAAGTCAAGTGGGTTTTTATTGTCATTCATCTATATAGCTTGTATACATTAGAATGAAATGTCGTTTCTCCAGGACCATGGTGCAACACAGAACAGTATGCAAGACTACATATAGTGCAATACACAACAATGTGAGATGAGTACAGGACAATAAATACACAGAACAGAACAATAGATACACAGGACAATAAATACACAGAACATGGGCTGTAAACTGGAACCTATTTTGTAGTGTAGCAGCAATAAGTATAGCAGCAATACTGGCAGCAAAAATGAGTTTCATAATAAAAAGTGACTGATGCAGCTTTGTAAGGTGCAGGTGTGCAATGTTGTTCAGTCATACTGGGTTAGGTGATTGACTAGCCCAGGTAAGCTTTGGGAGGCAGCAGGGTGTTGAGTCATCTGAATGCCTCAGGGAAGAAACTGTTGTGGAGTCTGCTGGTGGTGGCATGGATGCTCCTGTACCTTCTGGCAGATGGCAGGAGGGTGAAGATTCCAAGAGAGAGGTGAGAGGGTTGTCCGCAATACTAGTGGCTTTGTGGATGCGGCTGTTGTTTTATGTGAGCTGTTGAGGTGCTGATGGTGGGTAGAGACCCAGGGTCTAACTGTAGGGTCTTGCTATCTAGTAGATAGAAAAGCACATACAGACATTAGCATTGTAGGGCCCTGGGATGTCTTGCACGCACTCTGCTGATGTAGAAGCAGAGAAATTAGGTTTGTTCCACAGCAACTGAAATGAATCTTTTAGATCTATGGTCATAACCCAGCTGTGTTTGTTGACTGCTTACATCACATCTGTTATGTGCAGCATATGGAATGGCAGCTGTTTTAAGAAGACGTGTAAGTAACTCAGATCTAGAATTGGGTGGGTTATACCAATGTGGCACATGCTGTATCCTGCACAACATCTTCCATACCAGGTCACAGATTGCTTGCACTGTCTATTGCATTCTTTTATGAAACTGGAACACAGTGGAAAAGCGCAGCCACTCTCCTGTGCTCATATACCAAAAAAAATGGGTCAGGCATTCGATCTGTTGGATTAGGTAAAGAAGCAAGCTTCAGTTTTGCCCAGGCAGCCTTAATGCCAGCTTGCAGTGCATTAACCACTTTTCTTAAGCGATTTTCCTTTGATCACACCGTAGTGGAATTTGTCTTCCTTTGCCTACTTCGCTCCTTGGTTCTCGCGTTGACATTCCCATGTTGGCAAATGGCATTATTCTGTAATTAGCATAATGTCTAAGTCATTATGTCTAAGTGATTGTCAAATAAGCTCTGGTCCTAAACAATTTGCGCATTGATCATGTCCAGCAATTTAGTCATTGGTCTTATCCATCATCCAGCACACACGCACACACACACACACACACATACACACACACACAAATAACTTGCCATTATGCCATGAAATACACAAGATTAAGAAACTGGAAAAGTAGACAGAATTTATCCTGGGTTCTAGCCTGATTGCTATAATAAACTTTGTATGATACTAAGTTTAAAACTCTTCTCATTCATGGTTCTGTGATGCTGGAATGAACTATCTAACTGTAATCGTTCTGCATATGCCGCCATAAGCTTCAAGAAATGTCTAAAGACACAGATCTTCCAAGAGTACCACAACATCAATCTAAAAACACTTTTAGCTGCCTATTCCTGAGTGTGTGCACTGAAGACTCATGAAATTTTCATCCTGGATAGAAACATAAACAAGAAACTTGATGACAGATGGATGACTCTCTACTACACAAATGTTAGAGTTACACTTTTAATGTATACTCTTAACCCTTAAATACTGTTCTGGTCAGATTGGACCAGTTTTAATATTCAAAGGCATTGAAACCACCCTAAATATTTTGTGGCCTGAAATGTGGTGACTTTTCTTAAACTGACCCAAAATGAACAAAAATGAAAAAAAAAAAAAAAATCATCTAATTTTTGAAAAGGTGCTACACGTTTGTACACAGGTTCTGTTCCAGGTCACTTTTGACCTGCATGAACTGAAGAAATTACTCGGAAAATATGGGGGAAATATTGAAACTGTGAAAAGGTCTCGTGGAAAAAAAGTCCTTGTATTGTTTGAATGGGACAAAAGTTGGGATAAAAGTTAAGTGTTTTTACACTGTCTTGAGAGCATATGCGTACTGCATTGTGACATATCTGTATGCTGGGATTGCATACCAGAACATATTTCTAAATAGACTAGCTATTGAGCAGTTATGGGAGAATCTTGGAAAAAGTGAAACAGTTAAATTATGCCTGGGCATAACACTGTATATTTCTTAGATGGATAAGTGTGGTGACGGTGAAGGGGGGAGGCCTTGATACTGTCATGAGATACTGTAATGTAGTGCCCAACAAAAAAGACTGCAAAACAAGCACAGCATGCACCACGTGTGGAAAATACATTTGCAAAGGTCATACTTTCAAAGTTTCGAAGTTACTGCCACATTTGAAAAGAGTGATGTTGTTAGCTGGTGGGGTAGAGACGGAGTAAAGTGAGTATTCATGATTCATTCATCTTGACTGCTTTATCATGGTCAGGGTTGCTGTGAATCTGGAACATCAGGTAACCTCAGGTAACACTGGGCACAAGATGGAAGAATTCACCCCAGATGGGATGCCAGGACACCATATCTGCATGTTTTATGGGCAATGGGAATAAACCAGAGAACCAACAGGAAACTCCATGCAGACAGTAACCCAAGCTCAGGATCAAACCCAGGACCCTGGACATGTGAGGTGTCACTGTTACCCACTGCACCACCATGCTAGGGGCTAGTGTTAATTATTTCTTGTTTACCATTTAATATAATTCATTAAAATCAGTATATTTTCTGTTTTGTATATCACTGTTATTTTCTGTTGTGCAAGGCTATGGTATTTTGACATAGTGGACTGTTTTTGACAACAAAAAAAAGACAAAAAAACAAGTGATAACATAAATAACATAGTTCCACTGACTTCAGAAACATCATACTCCCATTTCCCATACTCCCATACTGCCATGACCTGGTCCACAATTTACATGAAGGGTCAGAATATGAACAGTATGTAAAGGTTAATCTAAAGAAGCTCATTATATGTAGAGGGAACCAATGTCCAAAATATGCATGGTCAAGTTCAGATCTGCCATCACATGGGAAGTCCCTGGCCTGGATGTGGGTAAGACTCAGGGCTCTATTGACATGTGTAATAGGTCTGGTTGTGCAGAATATATTGCTTAAACATATCTGATACCTGATACCAAATGAAGACCTAATTTGTTTATATGTATTGTACAAAACAACTTAAAACAAAAAAAAATTAATTGTAATAGTTAATAGTAATAATAATCACACCATATTGATTTTCCTATTGTCATGATTTTCCCGGTGAAGCAATACATTTTTATGTTCTGTCTAATTAATTAATTAATTAAGATATTAGAACTTTTTTTATGTAGATAAAATTCTCTGTAGCAATTTGGATGATTTTATTTTATTTTTTTTTTTGTAGAGGATGCACTGCAATGCATTTGACCCCGTGTTCACCTGTATTCAGCACTCGCCACTTGTGAGATCAATGTTATTACCAGGTATGAGCAATGTCTTATGTGTGACACAGAATAAAATCCAATTATGTAGCTGAGCATTTTTTTTTTTTTAATCCTCTTTGGCTGATGCTTTTATCCAAAGCAATTTACAGTTGAGACAGGATACAACTGAGCAGTTGAGGGTTAAGGGCCTTGCTCAAGGGCCCAACAGTCGCGGCTTGGTGATGCAGGGATTTGAAATCACAGCCTTCAGATCAGTAGCCCAATGCCTGATGTCTTAACCACTTGGCTTCAAATCAGTAGGCCAGTGCCCAAAGCCTTAACCACTGAGCTACTATTGCCAGTTGAGTGTTATAAGTCACTTAGGCCCAGTAGTGGCTCTGTGTTGAACCTCAACCATTTAGCTATGACTGCCATTGACACTGCTTTTATGTGCGCTTTTACCTTTTTAAAAATTCTGTTCCTCTTCTTATCCTTTTTAGTCTAAAAATAATGTACAACCTACCAGAAATATCATATTTAAGCAGTAAACTAGAATAGAGTTCTTAGGCTTGCAGTGTGAGTGCAGCTTAATGAAAATAAAAGATATATAGTCCATATGAAGGCCACTGTTTCATTGAGGACATTCTGTGAAGTGCCCACAATGACAGCATACGATGCCCTAATAGTATGGGTATAAGTGGCATGTTCACACTGAGTCTTTTGTTAAGCTCTGTTTCCTTGAGATCTAGATCGACAAAGAAATGAATTGCAAAGATACCTACGTAGCCAGATCCACTATTTTACCATCCCTTAGTTCATACTGCACAATGTCTGGATTTGGCACTATGGAAATTTGGAACTATGGAGTCGCCGCTGCAGACACAGACTGAGCGACTCTTAGAACATAATCACATTCACAAATGTAATACAGTAACTGGTTTCTGTATTCTGATTATGGATGTATCTACCATTTAAATACTGTACATATAAGAAGTATTACAGTGCTGTTTATTAAACCTACAACAATATTGCAACACCGGTATATGTGTGGCATAAAAACATTAAAAACTGCTACATCTTGTCATTTTACCAGTAAAATCTGTATGCTGTCTTCTAGCTATTGGCAAGTGAGTGTTTGACATTTTTTCTGTTAACAATACTGCGTTTGTTGCATTACACAAGAGGAAAACGTACATAAAGAGGACATTTGACTCAGTAACACACTTTATCTCCTCAGGGTTTATGTACTGTTAACTATTCTCTGACACAATGTGTCTTTATGTTGAAGGCTGAGTGAGATTGGGACGGGATCAAGGCACCACATTGCTTATTTTATTGTAAATGAAACTAGACCATGCTGAACAGCGTAGTAGAGCTCTGTCTTATCTAAGATACCTTTGAAAAGCAGTTTGCCCAACATGTATCCTCAGTGATCTCCTTCTGGAGGTCTTCAGCTTACTGCACACTGAATTAGAACACAGAGATAGAGAGAGAGTACCTAAAAGTAGGACAAAGGAAATACCTAATCAGTCACCTGCCAACAACTGACCAGGCATTGGCAATTTAACCAGAGAGGAGAGCAGAAGCGGGAAATAGAAACGATTACAAGATTAGCTCTGCATTGTGCATTATGGTACATAAGAACAAGCATATCTTTGCTTGTTCTTATGTACCATAAATCAGAGTACTTGCAACACATATTTATTTCCATTTAATTCAAGAAATTTTGAATATTTAATTCAAGAAAGCTTCATTAAGGCTTTTTTGGCTAGTGCATGATGTTTTAATAGAATAATTGCAGCTATTGTGTTAAAAAGCAGTGATCTGCAGAGGCTCCATGGTTGAAATCTTGGCTCTTGCGTGGCTGAAATTACTGTGTTTATCATGATGCAGCAGATGCAGTCCCTCAGGCCACAGAGGATGCACACAGGCCAGGAAAACACATGTTATGGGTTTTGTACTTGTGAATATGCACTTTGATTCTGTCATAGTTAGTCTCTAGTTGATTACTCGTAAGTCTGGTGGCCTGTTAAAACCCTTCAGATGTCACTGCGCCTGAATTCTGGATGATGAAAAGCCAGGTTTAGACCAAAATTGTGCATTTCTACCTATACTTTGCAATCTCAACTTTGAGAAATCATAAATATATTCCACCAAATCAATGTTTTTTAATTAACTTTCGAACCTTCCCTAGGCTTAGTGCAAAGATCACACTTGGTACATAAGAACCCAGTTAAACAAACACAACTGTAAAAATAGCTAGTATGCCTAAAGGTGTGTAAAGTTCTAACTAAGTGTGCTTTCCTTACACAGAATGTCATGCTTTAATCAGGTTGCTGGTTATGTGCCATAGCAAAAGGGTATTAGCCTAATTGATTTAGTATGGAAACAACATAAATACCAGCCGTCAAATTACATATACCATTGTGTATAGTGTTGCGAGGGCTGATGAGAATGATGACAAGAGAATGATGACTGCTGTTCATCAAATATTATGACTGATATTTAGTGTATGATGTTTGTGAGTAAAATGATTACTCAGTTTTCACTGTAAACGTATAATATTTGCTGTAAATTTTACAAATGTTGGTTTTCCAGATTAGGTTGCAAGTATAGAAATAGGTGCCATGTTTGCTTGGTAATGCTTGTCACAGAGAGACAACAAATAAATATATATATTTTAAACATGGCAGTATATGAAATAAAATGGCAGCATATGGCACATATTCCTCACCGCAGATTAATTAATTACACCATTTCAAAGCCTCATCAATGTCACCATTTTTAACCAATTCCAAAAACACCTCCCAAATGTCGTAAAATTCAGAAGCTTTCTCAAGAGTTTCTGAAGAGCCAAAATTTATATTAGGTTTTTCAACCAGTGTCCAGGGGAGGGGCAACTAACATTCTTCTAGTACAGGACAATTGCACGTCTAGCTTGTAGTAGACATAGGTCAACCATTTTCCTTTCTCTGTTAGAGAGAGAACGGTTGACTGGGTAAATGCTTAATATGCAAAGTTTAGGACTTAGTGGTATTGGGGAAGAGATCTTTTGTGAGATATAGCGAATCACCTCACCCCAAAATTTTTGAATCTCCTCACATTCCCACGTGCAGTGAAAAAAGAACCTTGATGATTATTGCACTTGTAGCATTGATCAGGAATATTAGAATCAAATTTATTTAACTTCAAAGGGGTGATACGATACGAGATACATTCTCATTATCCAATTATATTGTATTAATCTCAGTTGAGTATTGATGGTTTGTGTTTATGCCTTTGAAAATATTATATCCCATTCATCCAATGAGATGTGCTCTTGTAAGTCATGTATCCAAACTTGTCTCTTACTTTCAGAGTTGTCTTTATGGTTTCCCACCAATATATTGTATAACTGGGTAACCCACCCTTTACTGAAACAATTTTGCATGGAAAATATTTCCAATGTGAACAAAGGGGGTTTGTTGTACTGCATTTTTTAAGCATGTCAGAATAGAACTTCTTTCAAATCATCAAATGACATCAAATTGTTGGCCTCATAAAGATCCAGTACTTTAACTATGCCCTCATTTAACCATATTTTAAATCCCATATCATTTTTAGCTAGGCTAAAGTTTTAATTGCCCTGAATTGGTGAAAAGGAAGACAACACTGGGGAGTCACCCAAATATGTATGTACTTCATGCCAAACAATAAAACTGTTTTTAACAAACGGATTAACTGTGTTTTTCTTTAATTTCTTAATGGGAGCTGAGTATAAAAAGCTGTCTAAATCTATAATATGAAAATAAAGGCAGGACTTCTTTTTAGCCTATTAGTGTGTAGGCTATGAATAAAGGCTGGTATAAAGATATAACATATTCACTATTTTTAAACTTTAAACACAAATTAAATGCATATAAAGTCAATAGATAGCAGTTGCTTCACTCAATGTGCTGATATCTTTCCATGAAGTCTTTAAATCTTTAAAACTAAATCTTCTCCTTTTTCACTTTTGGGGAAAACCAGATTTTAAAATGCTATAAATTTACTTGTGATTGCATCCAAATTAGAAACATATTTCAGCTAAGGTAAGCCTGTAGTTTTCAGAACTTATTGTCAAAAATGTAAAAATTTCACCCTATGAAGGATTTTCCCAGGCCAGCAGACACACATTATATGGCCAAAGGTTTGTGGACACCTGACCATCACACCCATACATATGTGATTCTTCCCCAAACTGTTGCCACAATGTTGGAAGCACACAATAGTACAGAATGTCTTTGTATGCTGTAGCTTTACAATTTCCCTTCACTGGAACTAAGAGGCTCAAACCTGTTCCAGCATGACAATGCCCCTGTGCACAAAGTGAGCTCCATGAAGACATGGTGTGTGAAGGTTGGAGTGGAAGAACTCGAGTGTCCTGCACAGAGCCCTGACCTCAACCCCACTGAACACCTTTGGGATGAACTGGAACAACGACTGCACCCCAGACCTCCTCACCAACATCAGCGCCTGATCTCACTAATGCTCTTGTAGCTGAATGAACACAAATCCCCACAGCCACGCTCCAACATCTAGTGGAAAGCCTTCCCAGAAGAGTGCAGGTTATAATAACAGGAAAAGGGGAATAAATCTGAAATTGGATTTTCAACAAGCTCATATGGGTTTGATGGTCAGGTGTCCAACTTTTGGCCACATAACGTATTATATGTAACCTGTTAGTCAAGAATGTGTCGAAAAACTACAGGGGAAGGTGACAATCATATTGGATTTCTTGCCTAGTGATTTGGTTTCTTGACGTGGTTGCATAATACATTCTGTTCGCTTTTGGGAATTCTGTCATTTTCTTTTAAATATCATGTAAATGGCCTGATCAGCATCAACAGAACAATGGGCTTTTCTGCTGTCACTCACATCTTGTCCTGCCTGCAAAATTTGGTATAATGAAACCTATTCCACTTTGATGTTTGTGTGATTGGATCAGTTTGCTGTGTATTAGGGGTAGATAAAAATTCATGGTGTATATACAATCTAATATCATGGTTTTATGAATATCATGACTATCCTCACAGTTTAAAAAAATGATAGCATGTGACACAAGAGCTTTATTGCATATATTAAGATAATTGGTTAGGAATCTCAAATTCTAGCAGTTTTGTTTTGCTTTGTTAATCTCCTGCTGTACATGTTCTTTAAGATGTGCTGTTTTACAAATCACATATGCCAAAGTACATGCCACATTTGGAATGATTAAACTCTGCAATTAACAACTCCTGAGACTCATCTAGAATTAGTTTAGCTCTAAAATAGTCCAAATCATTATTCATGTTAAACTTTCTAAAGGTTGAGCCCATAAGTGACATTTCATGTGCATGCTCACAGTCTGGGTTGCTCTGTGGGGAAATGGGGAAGGGTAAATATTGGAGTTTGGTATCGTGCTCATTTCACAGGCTGTTGAGCTTTCATCTGTGTTTGCTGGCTGCATCAAAATTGCCAGTTTTCTTACCAGAGTCTAACATCACCGAACAGATGAATTTACACTGCCAATCAAACAGCACAACACAGGCATTATTGATGTGCTCGCAATAATAATATGGCACCAGGAAACATTTTATACACACATATATTCCATAAACTTATGTGTTGGAAAGTCAGGATGAATACTAATATCACAGTGTGGGAATAATACATTGTGCTACCAGTTTATAGGTGGCAAAACCTACCACATCCTCCTGTCAGGCACTGAATGTGATGTTGAAAATATTATGTGCTGGGTTCATTACCAAACTGCTTGATTTGGAAAGAGATCATATGTAATCTATAATATATCATGTCTGTGTGTTTAGTCTGAAGAGGTTTGGAGAAGAGCCTAAGGAACTAATGATAATTATTATTTAAAATTATTTGTTAAAATATTTGTAGCATGTAATTCTTTGCTAACAAAAAAAAAAAAAAAAGTATATGAACTTGTCTAAATCAAAAGAGAACTGGTTTAATGTAAAAGAATGAGTCAGGTAAGACTGAGTGAGTAACAGTAGCTCAGCTGTTAACGTTCTGGGATAGTGACTAGGACCATTAGCAAGAACTATAACTCTAAATCTCATAACTCTAACTCCAAATAGTACTGTCCTACGATTGTTTTTTTGTCCTTCACTTGCCAAACAATTATCAAACAAGTGAAAGAAAAAAATGGCGTGTTTGACAGTGGAGTGGACCTGCCTGATCCATCATGATGCCCTACTTCTGGTTGGAGTTCTCATCACTTGGAAACCACTCACTGCTGTTGAGGATAGCCCCATATGGACAGCCTGAAGATACATGAAATTACTGTGGATGGTACCACTTAGAAACCATGAAGATGGCTTTGGACTGCAATTGATACAAACAGTTTTGTTACAATGGCCTGGGCCTACAATTGCTATGATAGCTTTAGGACTGCCATTGCCATGAACAGTTTTGCACTCAAGTCTCCATCAGTGAACAGTTGATAACTTCAGCAAAACAGACTTCATGTGAAAACTATAAAGAATTTCCTGGTTACACAATTGCACTTTTTGAGCATATAGCATACAGTTATAAAAGGGAATTATAGTGAGGATAGGTTCCCTTTTGAATCTGGTTCCTCGCAAGGTTTCTTCCTCAAATCATCTCAGGGAGCTTTTCTTAGCCATCATTGTCTCTGGCTTGCTCATTAGGGATACATTTATAAATATTAAATTTATACCCTGAATTTATATAATGTCTGTAAAGCTGCTTTGTGACAATGTCCATTGTTAAAAGTGCTATATAAATAGAATTGAATAAAATCTCAGGTTACCACTTTATATTTTAATTTTATATATTCTGGGGGTTTTTTTTCTGAAGGACTATTGTGAATCTGACACTATTCTGTGACAATGTTGAACTCTAACCTATACATGGGTTAGATCATATGACACAGATTTATTAGAAGAGTCAAAATATCATGTGATGTGACCTGTTTATAATTAATGTAGTGCAGCTTATAATTAATTAAAACAACTTCTTTGAAATTGCTCCAAATCCTTTTATATTGTTATTCTGCCATTTTTGGCATAATTTCAAAAGTGTTTTGCATTACTGCCCAAAACTGCAAAGCATTTGCATTTATAGGTCTTTCATAATATACTAAGAAAAGTACAAAATATCATTTGGTGGGATCATCAAAAAAGACCAATTTGAGACTTGTTACAGGAAGAAACAAGAAACAAGGAGAAAAAAGATGGCTGAGGTTGTTAGACACACATAGCCATCCATGTAAGTACAAAACATTTTAATATGCATTACATATTTTATAAAAACCATACTTTAAAGAAAGTTAATGTTTTATCAGATATTTGTCTGATTTATATACAGTATGTTGGTTTTTTTCCCAACATACTACAACACATTGCCATAGATGGAAAGGGGGATGACTGGTTTATACTTAAGACTTTGACTGAGGTTTTGGAGCTTTTATTATCCTCATTATAGTAGTGAAGTGGCAGCACACAGGCGTGATAATCTCCTTATGATCTTTCATAAAGGAATCCATTACTGAATATATGCTATTGTCTCACTTACTGATCTTACTGCGTATAATCTGAACATGTGCACAGATAAGACAGAAACAGCATTGCATATACATGTCATACATGTATAATGGCAATTTACTCAACAAACATTTTACTCGTTCCCCTACCATTTTCTCATCTCAGTCAGCTTACTAAGGAGAGTGCTAACAGATGGATGCATGGATGCACACATGCTGTTCATTTGTATGCTAAACAGGGTATCATTGATTCAAGAGCATGCCAAAGGTCATTGTGTTGCTGTGTATTTTGTTTGTGTATTTATTATGAAGCTTTTTTCCAGACATAACAAACACAGTGTGATGTAGTGTTCATTTCTAAGCAGTAGTGACTGCTGGACAGTATTGCATAAAGTAAACAATCGTGTTTACTAAAAATATGTTATACCTTGGGAAATTTAATCTAACCCACTAAAACACATGAGTAAAAGTTTTACAGATATAAGTATTCAAGTAATAAAATTACTTAAAGCTGTAGGATCTTTCCATGTTGTTTTTTACAAATTTATAATTTAATTTAAATATTTTCTCAAAGGTGTTAGCAGTGCTGTACATATTATCCTTCAGCCTCTAGCTAGTGGTGAAAACTGAGAATGACCAAATTGGAGAAAATCATCTACAACTGATAAACACAATATGTTTTTCAATACACTGTATGTGTGAAAGCAAAAGCCATTTAGGCTTTTGGAGGGTGTAAAATCCTAACAACTGCTGATCTCTTGGGATTTTCATGCACAAGTGTCTAGAGTTTACACAGAATGATGCAATAATTTTTTTTTTTTAAATAAATAAATCCAGTGTCCAATCCAGCAATTCTGAAGGCAAATGAGAAAAGAATAGCCAGACTGGTCTGAGCTGACAGGAAGGCTACAGTAACTTAAATAACCACTCTTTACAACTGTGGTTAGCAGAAAAGCAGCTAAGAATGCACAAGTCATTGAACCTTGAGGCAGATGGGCTACCACAACAGAAGACCAGATCAGGTATCACTCCTGTTAACCAAGAACAGGAATCCCAGGCTCACTGAACTTTTACAAGTGGAGCTTAGAAAAAGACCAGGTGTTGAAAACCTTCAGAAATCTTTATGGTTTCCATGTGGGACCAACCATAGCAACAGAAAGTCACAGAGGTAGAGCATCAGGATGAATCAGGTAAGCCTGGAGGGCGACAGGAGCCACAGCAGTAGAAATGTCTCATGCACCAGCATCACATCAGACAACAGGAGTACACATATAGCTTGACAAAGAGCTAGAACAGATTATTAGGTAAGCTCTTATCCTACAGTGGTTTAAAGGAGTATATACTGTGAGAGTGTGCAAGAGGGAATTCCAGTAGGTCTATCTATGACAGCATAACTAAAAGGGAGAGTCAGACATTAACACAGGCATTAGATCACCAAGCGTCCCACCACTCCACCATCACAAATATTTAACAAAATTCCTGACTAAAAAAACAGATCTTCAACCTAGAATATTCAGACTGTGTGTGAGTCCCAAACGCTAATTAAAAGGTTGTTCCATAGCTGGGGGGCTTTGTAGGAAAAAACTCTACTGTCTGCTGTACTCTGTAGTATTCTAGGTACTGATAAAGGCTCTTCACCTTTTGATTGAAGTAGCTATTGTAGATCATAATAGACCAGTTAGATCAGGTACTGTGGGGCAAAACCATTCAGTGCTTTATAGGTCATTCATAGTATTTTATAAATAATGTAAAATTTTTCTGCAAGCCTCCAACCAATACTCAAAATTATTGGTAAAAACATGAGATGAAAAAAGGTTATCAGCGTAAAGGCTATCCTATCCTTTTGTTTCTTTTGTTTCTTCCGGTCATGTGTCATTAGGTGTAGATGAGGTGAAGCATGCTGTTAAAGTTTTGAGAGACACTGGTTCTGCTCGGTCCTTTGTTTTGGAAAGTGTGCAACCCTTTTCTAGAGCTTATTATGCAGGCAGTGATGTATTAATTCAAGGTATTGAATTGTATTTGGAAACTGAGGGTTTCTCAGGTCTTGTAAAGGTGGCTGTTTGTTCAGTTCTCTGCCAGTGAGTGGTGTTTCTTTTATTCTGGGAAATGATATAGCTTGCAATAAAGTCATTTTCTTACCTGAAGTTGTGTCCAATCCTTTGAATAGCAGTCCTAATGTTGCTGCTCAATATCCCTCTGTGTTAACACCTGCTCAGCAGAAAAAGTCAGGTGATGTACTAGATTTGTCTGAGCTTTTCCTGTGTCATGAGGAACATTTGATGGACAAAGTCCCTAAGCTTGGTCCTGAGGTGTCACCTAAGGGTGACACCAGTTTTAGTTCTGAGTCAGATGTTGAGCTGCCCATATCACATGCCCAGTTAGTGGCTTCTCAAAAAGCAGACCCCTCCTTAGCACACTGTTTTGAATCTGTAGTGAAGAAGTCCGAGAGTGAATCATCGGATTGCTTATTTTATTGGGAATGATGTGTTAATGAGGAAATGGTCTCCTTCACGTTCTGCTGATGGTTGGCTGGAAGCATTCCAGGTGGTAGTCCCTTGTTTCTTCAGAAACCAGGTTTTAAGCTTGGCTCATGACCATCCCTGAGTCCACCTGTGATTTCCAATTAGCCTAATTGCATGAACATCGTTATAAAATGACCTGTGAAAACCAGAACTTTCTCAGTTTTGGACTTATGGACTGTGTCTATCTGCATGTCTGCATCATGGCTCCACATGGAAAAGAATTGCCAGAGGAATTGAAACATCTGATTGTGAGACTTCACAAAGATGGAAAAGGATACCAACTAAAAATCACTCGAAACACAGTTGCAACAGTAATCAGCGGGTATAGAACGAACCATAGTACCACTAGTCAGAACCGCAATGGCTGTCCTCCTAAAATGATGCCACAGACAGTGTGCTACTTGCACTATCTAGCTCTGAAAAACAGACAGGCAAGTGCTTCAGACTTGGCACAGGAGTTTTCAATGGAAATCAGAGTTTTTCTGACAGCTCAGATAGTGCTGAGCGACTTGTAATGACTTGTAAAGAATACAAAGCGTATACTTCGCAGTTGGGTGAGTGCACTGAGAGTTTTTATACACACTGTGTGTTTGTGATAGAGTTCAGGTGTGCTTGAGCAATAATCAGGTGATAGGGACCATCCTTGGCAGCCATGTTTGTAGGCCGCATGGTACGGGTAGTGTAGTTGGATGTCTGAAGTGAATATAATAGAAGTCTCCCACCCACCCCCTGGGTTGGCGGGACCGAGACTTCTATTATATTCACTTCAGACATCCAACTACACTACCCGTACCATGCCGTTGTCTCGGCAAGGGGAGCCTGTGTAACTGGTTTCAGGCATGAGACATGAAATGTTGGGGGTAGGCTGCTGTGACATGATAGGTGCTGTTTCCTTGTCGAATCTCTCCAGAATCTTGAATGGCCCAAGGCTGAGAGGGTTTACTGCACCCTGGTGGACAACCGTATGTGGTACCCTAGTTCATAGCTTGGGGTTTCTCCTCTGCGCTCACTCCGCCTGAACTATTTGTCCACTATGGGTCAGTCAGTTTGGTTGGTGTTCCATGGGAACAGTGGTGGCTGGTAACCTAGGATGCACTGGAAGGGTGAGAGTTTAGTGACTGAGTGCTGGAGGGAGTGCTTCAAGTATTCAGCCCAAGGGAGAAATTGTGCCCGGTTCTCCTGGTTATTGGCACAGAACAAGCACAAGAACAATTCTCTTGATTAGCTTTTGGTGCCCATTCCAGGGCACTCTGGACCCATCAAGGCATGGACGCCACAAGACCTCTGAAGGTGTGCTGTGGTATTTGGCACCAACACTTTAGCAGCAGATCCTTTAAGTCGTGTAAGTTGCGAGGTGGGACCTCCATGGATCAGACTTATTTGTCCAGCACATCCCACAGATGCTTGATCGAATTGAGATCTGGGAAATTTGGAGGCCAAGTCAACACCTTGAACTCTTCATCATATTCCTCAAACCATTCCTGAACAATTTTTGTTTTGTGGCAGGGCGCATTATCCTGCTGAAAAAGGCCAATGCCAATAGGGAATACCGTTGCCATGAAGGGGTGTACTTGGTCCGCAGGTGGACTTGTTTAGGTAGGTGGCAAAAGTAGTTTTGGAGTCAAAGTAACATCCACATGAATGCCAGGCCCCAAGGTTTCCCAGCAGAACATTGCCCAGAGCATCACACTGCCTCCGCCGGCTTGCCTTCTTCCCATAGTGCATCCTAGTGCCATCTCTTCCCCAGGTAAGCAACGCACATGCAGCCGGCTGAGTATGTATTTAATTGGTTTATTCTGATCTGAGACGTGTAAGGAATGTGTGTGCATACATTTGCAAAGATGGAATGGTTAGTCTACTGAGAGGCATGTGTGTATGAGAGAGAGTGAGAGAGAGAGAGTGAGTGAGTGAGTCAGAGACAGGGATTTCTTTGGAAATGAGGGGGAAGTACTGTCATTATTGTACACAGCCTGGTGTTCTTTTCCAGTTGTGTGTGGGCTTACTCAGTAGGCTTCTGGATTCTTAACTGAATATTTATGTACATGTAAGAGTGCATGTGATATAAAATGAAGATCAACTATGTTGATTTAACCATGAAAGGAATGTTGATTGAATTGAGCCAGTACTCCCCCTCGCCAGTGCTCAGTGGGATCCAATTCAAAGACTAGTGATTAAGTGATGACTAAATGCATCCATTACCATACGTGAGTTAAAGCATTTGGATCAAGATGAGGAAAATACTGAGTTATGTTCATTACGTTGAATCCCTAATAGAGCTATAAAAGTTTCAGTCCTTCTGCAATGATTGAATATTATTTCCCTAAATACTCACAGTAGTGAAGATGTAATGAAATATTACAAAGCAAATTATTTTACCAGAATTTACACTGCTGTTATCCAAGAACGAGAAAAAGACCAGACAATTGTGTAAATTCTGGTAAAATAATTTGCTTTGTAATATTTCATTATTTTAATGTCTTTGTACATCTTCACTACTGTGAGTATTTAGGGAAATAATATTCAATCATTGCAGAAGGACTGAAACTTTTCGCTTCAAGGTTTGATGTATTGTGTGTTCAGAGAGGCTTTTCTGGTTACCATAGTTGTAAAGAAAGTTTATGTGAGTTACCATAGCCTTCTTGTCAGTTTGAACCAGTCTGGCCATTCTCTTCTGACTTCTCCCATTAACAAGGCCATTCTCTCATTAACATTAATTTCCGGCCACAGAACTGTGGTCTCATCTGAACAAACCTTAAAGACTATAACTTAATTAAACAGTGGTGCCTCACCTGAGCTGATAAATCTACTTAAGTTTAAGGACACGCCTTAGTTTTTGACAAATTCTGCCCCATGTGCACAAATCTAGCATAACTGTCTGAGTAGAGCTTTAGTGTGTAGTAAACCTCAACTATTCACAACTCACAAAGATGAGTGGGTTGTCTGAATTATGACTTTGCTATACACAAGCGCACCCATGACAACATCCGTAATACGACTGCTGATGATGTATACCAGACACATCAACAAAATGGGCTAGAATATTGAGTTGAGATGAAATGTAGGGGGCATGTCACTCAGCTGATATGACTGTCACTGACTGGCTGCATGAATCTATAGTGCTGGGCTCACTACACCTAGCCCACACTTCATATCATTCTGTGTGTTTTCTCTCACAACCGCTGGTCATGCTGTTTCACAAAAATTTAAAAATAAATAAATAAATAAATAAAATGTTTATCTGCAAATAAGATTATTTTTTTTTTATCTTTGTAAGAGAGGGGCACTTTGCCCTGCTAGCCCACTGATGCGAGCTGCCCCTGGTGAAAGAACATTGAGTAAGTTGATAGTCTGTAGATGATCTACTAAATATCAAGAGCTTTAAACCGGAATATCCTAATAAAGTGAAACAAAAAAAGACAAGTTGGTAGTATAGAGTGTGTACAGATTGTCTACTAAACATCTACAACCATAAACAATAAGCATATTGTTAAGAATTAGCTGTTTCATTTAAATTTATTAAATCCATTTTAATAAATGCAGCTGTAGTAGGAGTAACTAATGTAAACAAATGTCATATGGGAAAAAATACCCATTTTTTTATTTTTGTATTTTTTATTTATATATTTTATATAAATATATAATTTTTTTATAAATTGCTTTATTTTTTTGGCTTGCTGACCAGAGACATGTTTAAAGCATATCAGAGGGTTAATGCAGATGTAGCTGTCCTCATAATTATGCCCATTAAAGCAAAAACACGTTCTAAATCAGCAATATTACTCCAAAGTCTTCTAGATATTACCATAATTGTGGTTCTGCAGAGGCCGCCCAATCAAATTTGGACTTCTGGATTGAATTCAATAATATCCATTTCATAATTTCTGGGATTTATTCCAATGCTATAGCTAAAATATAATTTGAATAAGTTAAAAAAAACCTGCTTGCAGGGTGTGTGAGTTTTTATTATTATTATTATTATTACTGTGATTGATATGCTGGCTCAGTTTGTGGTATAAAGAATCCTACCTACAGTTAAATGGTGTGAGGATAGAATGATGATATTGATTTTACAAAATAATTCCAGCCTCAGCATATTGACTCAAAATTAGTAGCTGAAAGTATCTTGATAGCATTGTTGGTATAAACTAAGACTGATTCTAAGTTTATCCAAAAAGGAAAAAAAAGCACTGGTGTTTGTCTTAGAAAACAATGCTTTTGTGTTAGTGGTACAATGACTGTTTGATAGAACATTAAAACTCAGACCTTTTGTATTGTAGCCAGGTTTGTGCAAAGTAGAACTGGGCAATCTCTTTACATGTGCATCTATAAAAACACAAGTGGTACCCATAAGAATCAGTATGTTACATTTATGGATGATCATCTTGAAGCTCATAACATAAACTACCCCACTTTGGTTTGGCAGTTTATTATTATTATTGTTAGCACAATGAACTATTTAAAAAGTCTTACAGATTCATAGTCTTTGTGCATACATTGTGACTGCCATGATTGCTATAAGATCCACTATATGATCAAAGGTCAAAGGACAAAACAAAGTGCCTAATATAATGTGATGAATAAGTGATGTGGAGCTTGAGCTTGTACTGCAATACCTCTTCCAGAAATAAGTCATAAATGCACTACAGAAAACCATGGACTTAAAAAAACTAAATATCTGTTTTATTGGCCAATTATTGAAAGCTTTCAGCTTTAACCATTGTTAACAATTTGGAGTCGTGAGAATACATAATGACAAGTTATCACATTAATGGGACCTGTCTCATCATCTCTTTTTACACAAACACCAGTTGCACTGCCACTTGACACAAAAGCATTAGCATTAGCATGTCATTTCATTTTTTGTACCTGTGTGTAATTTGTTTCACCTATGTCCTGTTCTACTGTCATTCCAGTCTGTGTATTTATACCACGGTGGTTTTGTTGTCGATAAAATTATGTGATGTGTTCCTCCTTTTTTTTTCTAGTTTACCCAAATTGTGTTATAACTGTCTTCTGGTTTTTCCCCTAGCCAGTTTTCCCGTAGTCAGTTTTGATGGTGAGAATAAATTTTGGCCAAGATATTCTAAAATGCCTAAATAAAGAGACTTCAAAGAAAGGCATATTTCACTGACTGTAATTCACAATTGTTATATCTGGGTAGAAAATATTATCTGGTTGTGCTGAATATGTTGTGTATTATCTATACAAAGAAATGCACAGAGAAAGTCCATGTTTGACTGTAGCAGTGCTTCTCAAAGTTTTGTCCAGGGACCTCAGACGTCCATGAAGTATTTCTAAGGTGTGCATGATTTTTTTTTTATTTTGTTACAGCTCACAACCCACCATTATCAAAGTTATGATATTTTTTATAGACTTCTTTTAGTTATTAGCCTATTTCCTTACTTGAACTAAATGGGTCTAATTCAAACCTTAACTAACTGAAAAACAAGTAGGTCCGTAAATAATGTAAACTAAATAATGTTCATATAAAATAAATCTGTATTAGGTCCATGGCAAGTTTTTTAGAGTTAAAGGGGTCCCTTTTACCTTATGTTGTCTGTTTAGCAAACACCCGGTTGTGTTTTTTCCTGTACTGTGAACAAACCCTTGTAACATTAAGGTAATAAATGTCTCTAAATGTGTGCCATGGTGAAATGGGGTTAAATAAGTTAGGTTTGGCTATAAGGCTAATATAGCACGGTAAATAGAACAAATACAATGTAGGCCAACTGTACGGGCCAATCCTCAAAAACATTCAAACGTTTGCATTAAAAATGTAGAGTTTAACTCAGAGTATATACTGTACATTCAATGTCAGGACAGCTATATAGAGAGACTCTTTTAGAGCTCAGCTATGTTACATCAAGAGAAAGCAGGCCAATCAGATTACCTGTTGGATGAAACAAATCCATAGTAATACAGCAGTGCAAAAACACTTTTTACTGCAAAATTAGGATTTTTTTTTTTTATCTTTCTGAATTCCAAGAATTGCAAAAACAGAAAGACTGATGTCATATCAGTCAGTAGGAAATGTCATATATAATGCCTTCTAAACACATATATGACCTACTTGCTCACATTACCTATCTTGTTTACTGCAGTGGCAGTAGTAATAAAGGATAATTATGGCCTAAAGAATTACTTAGAATATTCTTAAGTCATTCTATTCTGTTCATATGCACTCACCAGCCACTTTACTAGGAACTCCTGTACCCCTGCTCATGCATGCAATTATCCAACCAGCCTGCTGTTAGCCTCTCATCAGTTGACTGATACTGAGCCTTATATAATGAAGCATGGCATAAGATTTTTGAATAATAAGATTTTTGATAAAATACAAGTGAATCATTAATTTGCAATTTGTTCTAGGTATTTTTATTAAATAACTTTATACTACATATGTATATTGTAAGTAGACGCATATTGTAAGGGTTATATTCTAACCAATTAGGAGTCGGTATGAGAAAGAGCATTCAGAGATTTGATATAGGAACATAAATCCATTATCAAACAGTAGAACACTGTATGGTTAGATTATAATGATAATTTAATCATTGAAACTATATCACACTTTGACAGTTCATTAATATAATGACAAAGGTGATAGTTTTTTTTATTGAATTTAATTGAATTGAATTTATTACAAAAGTTTGGTTTTGCATTTTAAAACAGATAGAGGGACACTTGAAATTGTATTTGGGAGCTCCACACCTTCCAATAACCAAAAATCCAGTAGTGAACAGAAAGCTCACAGCAGGCTGTGAACAGTGAGACTAAACTCTTTTTACCCGAGGCCAAAAAATGGAATTTCCACCTTTTTTGGTGGTGTCCGTATTCATTGAATTTATTTGTAATGTCACACTCCAAAGTAGTGCCTCATATTAAAGTAAACAGTCAGGACTTTGAGAATTTGTAGGTTTTCATAAGTTTTTTTTTTTTTTTTACCTAGCCTACTAGGTTTAAATTTTATAATTTTATTGGCAGTCATATACAGTGTATCACTATCAAAAAAGCTTTAGTTGTGCTGTCTGTTTTATCTCTGTACCAATGTTATTGTGGAGAGGTGTGAATTGTTTGCCCAGCAGGGGGCTCACACCCCCTCCCTTTTCCCATTGCCCTACTCAGCAGCAGCTAAACACAGAGTCACCATACTCTACACACAGAAACCCAACAGTGTCCTGAATAACCTGCGGTGATAAAATAATTCATTTGTTTATACTGATTGAAAATGTCTGATAAGTCAATTGCCATTCCACCAGCTTACTGGAATGCCAGTACTGCTATAAAGGGTTAACCATATCTTAACATTAGAGCCACATCTTAAAGTTTCATTTACAGCAAAAGAAAGTTGGACATCAATAGAAAGAATTATATACCAAACGTAAATCTAAATTTGAATCAGCAAGCTGTCTAAACTAGATGAACACAGCTCTCAAACAGCTTACTTCAGGAGTTTGCTACTCTGATGGTGATTAACTGACTAAAAGAAAAAAAAGATGATGTGAGACATTGGACATTTTGCTTAGTAGCCAACAGCATTCTCCTGATTAGCTTCATGATTAATTATAAAGTTAAGAAAAATGTGCAAAAATTCAGAATGCCAACAATCACCATTGCAAACACACAAAAAAAGTATGAGCCAGGTTTTTCTCAGAGCCAGGGGTCAAACAACTTGAGAACATGAAGACAGGTAGTGAGACTTCAGTAAATCACTCTAAAAATAAACCAGAAGAGCCTGTGGGATCCTGATGGCAAGTCAGCACATTTTAAATTTAAACCATAGAGCACAGGTTCCCAACCCTACATTTTAGTGGTTTTCCTGCTCTAATACACCTGATTCAAATAATCAACTAATTAACCATCCCTACTTAGTTGAAGTGGGTGTGTTACAGCAGGGAAAATACTAGTACTCCAGTATCACAGTTCTGAACCTTTTAAATTATTATTACTCAATGAAATAGCTAAACAAGATAGTCCATCACATGTGCTCTGTCCACAGAAGTCCTGAGAAGTATGGCTGGCATAGTAATTCTGTTCCTACTCCTCCTATTTTTTAGTCAGAGACCCTGATGCTGATGACCCTTCATCCACTCTATATGCCCTTTCACAAAGGCCCTTGATGGAAATTAAATGCTCCTCGCTGAGTGTGCGAAACAAAGAATCTTGACTCTTGGTTTCAGGCAGCTGTTTAGCATGTGAAGAGCCATATGGAGTGGGAGCTTCTCAGGGTTCATGCCTTGTCGTTTTGAGTGTGTGCAGTTTGAGAGGTGTGTGAGGCCAAGCCTCTTCTTTCCTTCCCTTCAGAACAGAAACCTGGAATATAGCCTGTAGTCATAGCAACAAACAAGGTTCAATGGAGCTGAACCAGAGAGTGAGCATGTCTAAAAACGTGAGCCTTGCCTCAGTCTTAAGAGGAAGAGGAAATTGAAGGTGCTACAAGGTCTCACAAAATGCTGGACTAGAATTTTTACAGAACAATTGGTCAGAGCCCACAAATATTAACATATTTTAAAATCTAAAGAAATACATGTGAGCACAACTTAATACTAACTGATGACTCTGTAGTTTATAAGCTGTGCTTGTCTCAGTATGTGTGTGTGTGTGTGTGTGTGTCTGTACTTTGCACACACTTATTACTCAGTGAGTAATACACCAAACTAATAATGGCAGTGTTTTAATGCATGATTAGGTGGACAATGTTATGAAGTTAGTGTTCACATTTCAACTTGTGTGAAAGCTCTTGCTAAACAGACTTCTGAAAAGATGATTCATGTAGTGCATAAGTGTGTCTTTGTGTGTGTTTATGAGAGAGAGACTTGGAGTTTTTCTGCACTTTTTTGAGAAAAAAAAATGATTTGAGAACTATTCCAGGGTTCTTCCACATAAATATACATATTTCATATTTTCTTTTTGATGCTGTAAAAGAGTGCAATAAAATAAGTTAAGCTGTACTCAATTGATCGAGCGTTATCTTTACCATTTATCATTTCCTAGACACAGACACTCACAGTACATTTGGTACCAATCTCCAGCAACTAACTTTGTTATAGAGCATTAAATTAAAGTAGTGGGGCCAAAAGAGCTAAGCTACAGGTCAATATTGAATTACACTCACTGCAGGAGTGAGGAAAGGAGAGGAGACCATTTCAAGACTGAAGACATTGACAAGATTAAAATAATATATAAAGCTCTGTCTAAGGCATTGTCTTTGCTGTCATCAGGAATAGTGTTTCATTTACAATTAATGGATAATTTAGTTTTAAAGAGCTACATGTATCTATAATGTATAAGGTGGATAATGCTTGAAATAATGGAAGCATTTACTGTATTTTTGCATATGCAATTGCTCTGATCTGTAACCAGTAATGTATAGTTACTGGAATTTCTGTTTAGTGTATAGTTTATGTGGAGATCTTGCTTGATTTTAGCACAAAGACACTAGTTATGTAACTGAGGTTCTATGAACACCAGGTAACCACCAGGGGTGGTGTTTTAACATCTGGATGTGCACGTGTAGCCACATGTCGAGACCTTACCATAAAGGAATGTGGCAACCGTACATTATAGCGTTTGCCAAAATATACCAATGTCAATGGCTAAGACTGACTGAAAGGGTGCTCAAATATGACCGCCACACTCCCAGCACTGGGAGGGGTGATGTGAAACATGTAGAACCTGGAGATCATGATATGACTCAAATATGCTATGATTCAGCATAGAGAAAGTAGGAAGTAGATCGACTCCAACCTCAGTCTGTTGTTAATAATCTGACTAACATAAGTAGGTTAGCTCTGAGTAGATTAGCCACAGCTCTACTGATTGGAAAACTGTGAGACTGCAGAGCTGCAGACTCAGACACAGTCTCAGTGTTCAAGTCTAGTCATTTGACTATTTGTTTCTTCAAGCCATTTGTGAATAGGTATTACTTAGGTAAACGAGCAGATCTAGAGGGTTCACAGGCATAGAGTGTTATGGAGCACTGGGATGTTTGGATGCGGTTGGAGTTTGGAGCTGTTCTGGTTGGAGTTCTCATCACTTGGAAATCACTCACTGTTGCAGATGATGGCCCACACGGACAGCCTAAAGATGAAGGAGATTACTGAAGATGGTACCACTTAAAAACCAGGGCTTTGGAGATGAACAGTCTTGCTACGATGGCTTAGGACTACAATTGCTATGATAGCTGTGGGACAGCAATTGGCATTTTGACCATGTAGTACACAGTTACAGAAGGGAATTACTTGTAATTGCACTATTCGTTGTCACCTAGATAAGGATGGGTTCCCTTACAACAACAACAATAATAATAATAATAATAATAATAATAATAATAATAATGAGAGCCTTTCAAGACACCCAAGGGCACCTTACAATGCAAAACTCAAAGCTAAAAAAAATATATATATAAAATCAAAAAATTAAATAAAATTAAACAGAATAGGCCAACCTAAACAAATGAGTTTTAAGTGGAATGTAAATAAATCAGTGGAGTCCAGTTGGTAGATATGAAGGAGAAAGAGTTCCAGAGTCTGGGAGCATTGCACCTGAAAGCCATAGCACCTATTGTACTGAGACAGAAAGGTGAAACAGTCAGGTCAGAGTTGTAAGAGGAGGTGCGGTTGTGAACGGCTTACAAAGTGAGCAACAGTATTTTGAATTTGATCTGGTATTGGACGAGGAACCAGTGGAGCTGAACGGGTATGGGGTGATGTGTTGAGATATCATGGAGGCAGTTTGTAAATAGGATGGCGTGTGATGTTTTGGTCTGTCAAAATGTAGAGCTGGGTATCATCCATGTAACAGTGGAATGGTACACCATGGTGACCAGAGGAAGGAGATAAATTATAAATAGCAGTGGGCCCAGAACTGACCTTTGGGGGACACCTTGTGTAACTGCAGAAGACTCAGAACTGGAGATTTTCATGAGAGAAGTTTCAGTGTTTGGGTCAAATACCAGATTGAAAAGGCTCAGAGAGGTTATTGCTGTTGAGATGCAGATATACTGCAAATAACAGGGGCTCTAACCATTTATTCCAATAAGCATTTGATTACACCATTCAACCAATCTATCTGTGGATGATAAACGCTGGCACAAATCAATTTAATCCTCAGCAATTCATAAAGCTTCGTAGTGTTCATGACATCAAAGATGTGTCCTGATCAGTCAGGATCTCTTTTGGGATCCTGACTAGGGAGATAACATGGAAAAGTGTCTCCGCAACATTACGTGCAGGGATGCTGTGGAGAGGCACCGCTTCTGGGTATCGCATTGCGTAGTCCACTAGAACTAACACAAAGAGATGCCCTCAGGCAGTTTGATCCCAATTCTTTCGAAGGGGACCTCAGTTAATGAGAGTGGGAGCAAAGACAGTTTGGGGTGGTCGGCGGATTCACCAGCTGACATTCACGACATGCCACACACCACCTGTGAACATCGCCACAAACGCCCGGCCAATAGAAGTGGGCCATGAGACGGTTCAGTGTTTTATCCTGTCCTAAGTGGCCCACCATCAGATTATGGTGAGCCGCCTGGAATAACAATTTCCAACGGCTCTTAAGAACCAACAATTGGGTCGTTTCTTCCTGCATTTGAGTGTTCTGCATCACTCAATATAACCTATCCTTAATAATTGAGAAATAGGAGTGGGAGAGCACTACTTTAGGCTGAATTGGCTGACCATCGATTACTCTCACTTGGTCGAAGGCGTGCCTAAGGGTCTCATCATGTGACTGCTATAATGGGAAATCCCAGAGGGAAATCCCTGCCAAGAGGGAAGGAGCAGAGCTCCCCCACTCTTGATGTCCCCATGATGTGCAGCTATCGATGGCCCCAGCACCACCTCCCCACCCAAGGCTGTGCACATTCCACACCATTTTTCACTACTGCAGGACCCATCCATAAACATTTCTCTCCCTAACGCTCAAAAGCCTAGCCAATTTGTCCCCAGGATTAGTGGATGGGTGAGACGAGGACTAACTGCCACCTCCACTATATATTTTTGCCCTGAAATTGAATGATGACCAGCACTAGTGGATATTTGTGTACATCCCTGTGCACACTCCTAACCTTCACCAAATGTGCATTTCCCAATGCCTCACCTTGAGCCAAGCATTGGTGAATTGAGGTCTGGTTACAGCCTGAATCCATCCGTATGCGGTACGTCCCGGATTGATTGGGGACAACCTACAGCACATGAGGGATGCTCCCACCTCCATCACGTGGCATTGGTCCTGGAAATGCCCAGGCTCTCACAACGCCAGCACACCAGCCTGGGCTTTACTCCCACACCTGCGGCCCAGGCTTCACCCACCTGAGGGAGAGAAGAGACAGACATGGGGGAGAGGAAGTCGGAGGGAAAGCACTGGTTCAGGGAACTGTGGAGTAGGGATGGGGAAAGGGCAGGGAGGAGGGGGAGAGAAACAAGAGTGAGAGAGAGGAAGAAGGGAGGGGCTCGCCTCCGGATGGTGGCACTGAACCCACTCAGTTGCCCCTTCCAGAAGTTGGGTGACGAACTGCTCCAGCACCACAAGGTTTATCACATCCTCAATGCCGCGTCCATCAGCCAGCGACCACCTCCAGCAGGTGTCCCGGAGCTTCTGGGCGAAAGTATACGGGCGACCGAGCTCGCAGAAGGTCAGCGAACAGAAGCGCTGACAGTGCTGTCCTGGGGTGTGGCCGAATCCTTGCAAAATCACCTGTCTGGTAGCTGCTGGGCCGTGAGTTGAGCTTCGCTGGTCAGGGGCAGCAATAGGCAGGTCGCCTGCTGACCCTCAGGCCAGCCCCATGCCACTGCAGAGTACTCGTACAGCTCCAAAAAGGCTTCTGGGTCATCCTGCAGTCCCATCTTTGTGAGGGCAATGTGGGGCATGGCCACGGCAGCCACCAGGGCCACAACTGGAATACTGGCCTGCTGGACCAGGTCCTGGAGCACCTGCCGATCCGCTGCCTGGGCGTCGAGCAGGTTCTTGATTCACTGCTCCTGAGATTGGCGCAGCTGGTGGAGGGCCTGATGCTGGGTCTGGGGTTGGTTGGAGAGTCCTGACACCAGGACTGATGTGTCTTTAATGCTGTCACAATATATCATCAGGAGACCACCCCCACAATCGGAAGTATGAGGTTTGCTGATGTAACTGTAGTGGGGGGGAAATACTTTACTACCATACTTTAATTGGAAAAATAAATGGGCTGTTCCCAGGTCTCAGTAAAACACAAAAAAAATCAATCTTTTAGTCTTCAATGAGTTTGTGAACCAGTTGGGCCATGTTAGTGAGAGAGAGTGCACACTGAACAGAACGAATTCGAGACTGTCTGTGGGATTGTACATAGCTGATCTGGACAGGGGAGTTAGTATGCTATGATCAACAGACCAGCCGAACATTTTGGGGGGACAGGGATGTGTGGACCAGAAGGAGAGAATGGACTTCTTGTTGTAACAAAAGGCAATATCCATGGTGGACATATCATAGAAAGATACCAAAGAAAATCCCAGTGAATAAACAAATCTTGTGTGGCAGAATGTAGTAACTTCCGGTCGCGCTATTGAGCGACCACCAATTAGCGGCAGCTTCTGCCTTGCAACTTTCGTGTGTCCGACGGTGTTGAAAGTACATGCTGGTTTAATAGCATGTAACAATTTCGGGTAAAAGTCTTTTTGTACTAATTGTTCGCTCTGTTTGTTAGATGTTGGACTTTCTCGTGCTTTCACCTGCACGTACTTATACTGTTTAATTCCCAGGTAGGCTCTAAGTTGCTTTTTTTGTTTTGCCAAGGGTGTGGTGAACTTTACGGAGTTTTACTGTGTAGTCCCATATATCCCAGTTAGCCGGCGATTTGGACCCCATGCCGTGGATTCTTATCTATCGAGGGGTGTATAATTGGGGTGAAGCCTTTCACTTGGAGCTGAGGACAAATGGAAGAAAGGCCTTTACCTACTCTCTGTCAGTGGTGGTGAGTTTCTTCACCATGTACTGTGTACCTCACCCTATTTTTGAGTGTGTGAATGTAGTTCTTGAGTACACAGTTGTGTGTGGAGAGTATGAGGCTTTGGTCTTTTCTTTTTGCATCAACTCCTTTCTGCTGGTAAGCCTCAGCCCTGAGTCATAGGGAATTCTTGTTGTTTAAACCTAGTTTTGTTTTTGTTTCTCGTGTATGTTTGCATTGTGTGATGCAGTGACAGTTGGACACATCTATTTTATATGCCTTTTCCCTCTTAAAACCTGTCCTGATGTTTTAACGTGTTAAGGCCTTCTTATGTAATTGCAATTGTAAAATAAAGATTTTTCTATTTTTATGGCACCACACCTCTGGCTCTTCCTGCAGAAACGAATGTGTGTGACCTAGGGCTACTGTAGCTCCACTCAATATTTCCTAGGGTGAAATTCCCGGGGTGGCATAGTCGGCTATAGCGTGAAATCATGAAATTGTAAGATTGGTATTAATCTTAGTACAACATACATTCTACATTCATGCTTTCTTTGTTTTCTCTTCTCCACTCATAGTGTTCCCTTACCAGAAGTCACTAGACTTCTCATTGCACTCACCTGTTCCCAATCACCTAAACATTTAAAAGAGACTCTCACAACACATCCATTGCGAAGTAACATAAAGTAACACCTGAACTTACCAAGGCTTTTTTTCCGTGATTGCTATTCTGGTTCTGACTCTGACTGTTTCCTGGTTTTTGTGTTTTGACGTTCCCTGTGAATGTTTGCTGATCGCCTGACCATTGCCTGGTCTCTGACCCTGACTTTGCCTAACGATTTGGATTCGTCTGCCAGTCTCTCTATAAATAACTTTAGCTGCATTTGCATCCATCTCAGCCTACTCTCTGACAGTTTTCACTGACATAAACATATTATGACCACAGAATTACTGGTATAGTACAGTATTATTAGTATGGTATTTTGGCAAGTAGGAGTGATTCTGTAATCATCTTTTCCTGTCAACTTAGGAATTGCTATTCTGTAATAGTTATTGTCCTAGGTGAGGCTCTGACCAAGTTACTTAACTTTAAGAGTAACTGCTACTTAACAAACTTATGGAATAACAATGAAATAGGCCATAGTCAGGATAAGTTATGTGCATATGTGAGTCATTGTGGAAGAGAATTCTGCATTAAACTCACAATACATTAAAAGAGTCAAATTCAAAACACTTATTTCTGTATTCCAGGCAGGTATGGGCTCAGCACTACATTATCTAAGCACTCTGGTTCAGAACACCAAATCAGGTCTACACCTTTAGGGAGATTGGCATGCTCGTACCATGCTTAAGATCTTACTGTTTCAGGGTCCTCAGTGGTGGAATGAGCTTCCATCTTGACTCTGAACAGCCCAAAGATCTAAATGCCTTCCTCTTAATATACTTACCTTGCATTAAATTTCTTTTGTATTACTTCTTGGCTTTTAATTTGTTATATTATTATTTATGCCCATAGATTTGAAATTATGTGTCTCCTTATAAAATTTCTGTTGTATTGTTTATGTATGCAGGATTCACATTGTCGTTTTTTTTTTTGTTTTTTTTTTTACAAGTTCTAGTTATACTCATTGTCTTGGAAGAAGCATATGTTAGTCTTCAAGCTCCTAGACTGGTAGCTGCTCTGTGATAGTGGAAAACCTGAATCACAATAAAATTTAGAGAAAAATAAGTAAAGTAAAAAAAAAAAAGAAGTGTAGCATCTGATCAACATGTCATTGTACTTGTCTGAATAATGAGCAGTGCTGATGCCATATCTGTTCTCTGAAAATCCTGCAAACACACAAACAAACTGCCTGTTTTACTGTTGCTGCAGGGTGACCTGGGGTCCAAGTACTTTTCCAAGCACAAACTAAGATAATTGGAAAATAATGCAGTGGGGCTGAAAATAAAGGGCGGTGAAACTTCTGGGAACTGGTGCCAATTTCCACCTAGATCTGTTAGCACGGCACACACTCTGCACTCTTAATGAGTCTACACTGTACACAAAATGATCTTGAATTAGTGCCTGATGCAGGTAGTTAATCAGGATATCTGTTCAGTTATTTTGTTTTTGTTATCTAGTAGTATCTGGTGTGACATTTTTACACTCATGTTCTTACAGCAAAAACATGTAGAAGCAAAAAAAAATTCCTTTTTGAGACATGGTCATCAAGATAACTTGACCTTTATTCCTGAATAGTCAAATCCATAAACTGCTGTCCCGCTCAAATGAGAAAGTTCTGCTGTTCCATGATGTACTGCTGAATGTCAACAGATGCCATTTTGATAAAAGAAAAGTATATCTTAGATAGGCAAGTTGTATTAACAGGAACTAGTGCTGAAAAAAATTTAAGCTGTCAACAAGTCCAATTAATATTTTGTTTGGCATGCCATATACAGTATAAAGGGAAAATATATAATATATCGTATAACAGTATTCTGCACATTTTTATATGTACAACACAATTTAAGTCAGATTCAGTCAGAAGCACATTTTTCTTGAATCTGGCTTAAAACAAGAGGTTCATGAGGGAACAACTGTATATAGCTACTATAACATAATTGATAACAGGATGTTATCTCCCATGTTGGGAAACTTAATGACTTTTACAAAACTCCGACACGCGAGACTCCTTCCATAAATTATAAACATCTAATAACAAAAAACTTCACCATATCACGAAGTACATGCTTTTCTTCATTTAACAACATGTTTTAATCTGTTTATTATTAGGCTTTGATTATGTGGAGTGTCTCTGGTACAAGTCTCCGTGAAAGAGCTTTTACTATAGAAACAATAATGTATTACAACCATTAAGCACATCAATATAAACCTATCATTTATGTTTCATTTGTTACTATTGTCAGAGCCGTGCTGTTCAGAAAATTAATCAGCACCTCCTCATTCGAGAATTCTGCTGTGGTATAAATCATAAATCATAAACACACATTCACTGTTAAAGGAAAAATGATTTGACTGTCATTCATATGTGACGTCTGCTGCTTGCAAATCCAGCACCCCAATGTAAAACACCTTCCCATTTCCCTGTTTCCATATGTAATTCAGTATTAGAAGGATCATATGTCATGCATTTTGTGAAATAAACTCAGTATGTTATAGTACATATAAATTACGTTTCTCTAAAACGTATACAGTGGATATACCCAAATGAATATAAAGGCAAGCATAAATATTGTGAGGAGACAAATTTAGTAATGGTTGCGAGAGTATATTAGAATGAATCTGTACAGTTGAAACCTCCATTACAACTGAAGGTCCACATCATTAAAGAAACCTACTACACCAAACCACTTCGTCTTAATTGAGCCTTTATGAGCCATATTCATTCTCTGAGTGCGCTTTGTGCTTGTTCTTTTATGGTAAAAGCTCATATCACTGACTGTGGTTACTATAGGATGAATACATTGTAAAAGTGCAGTGGTGGACTTTATGTGTGTGTGTGTGTGTGTGTGTGTGTGTGTGTCTCCAAGTATTGAGTGGTTTATTCATGTGTGCTGACCCTTTCAAATGTCAGCTGTTGGTGAGTGAGCATGATTGAGCCACTCCCGTCCTCTCCTGTCTCTCCTGTCTCTCCCACAATACATATGGGAATTGGTGAGTTAAATTAATTTGCACATCACATTTCTTACTGGAGCCTTTTGAAATATCAAGCTGTAATCCAGATCGGGCCACAAAGAACCCACAGAAAGACATACAGTATATGCATTTTGAGCACAACAGAGGTGTGAATCAGAAATGGAAGACTGTCTTTACTGTCATGTGAGAAGAGTGGGCAGTGAGGTATGAAGCTTGCGAGACAAAGAGAGAGACATGTTTACAATAACGTTAAGGAAATCTTAAGGTCTTACTTCACACACACAAAAAAAAATACTAAGCTGTACATTATGTGGTGTTTAAGTAGACCATTTGTAATTGTGATATTCTTCATGACTTTCCAGTGACAGGAACACATTCAGCATGAACCTGGCAGATGTGCAAAAAGCTTTTAAACTGGTTGTTATACCAATGTAATAAAAAAAAAAAAAGTGTAGGTAAATTGAACACTTAGACTAAGAGTAGGTAACTTGTTTGCCTAACAAACCAGGTACCTCAGCTTTGGAGATTAGGGATTCATTCAAGCATTCATTCATTTTCAATAGCTGTTTTCTGGGCCACTGTGTTTAAATTACTTATTTGTTTATATTATGAAAATTGAACCAAGTACATTGGGTGTGCATAAACAGAAATAACTGAGGAAATGTGCAGGAGTGGGAGAAAAAAAAACAATCCCATATAATTAGGGTGACCACCTGTCCAGCATTTTGTGGGACCATGCCAAAAATTGCAGATTGGTCCTGCATCCTACACTAACAAACCGATGTCCCGCATTTTACTGATCATGGGAGTAAATTATTTTCTATTTTTAAAATCTGTTATGTCTAAATTTCTATATAAAATGAAATGTTACACTCCAATTATTATACCTGTTTACTCATATTAAAAATGCTTTTTGGGGAAAAATTGAGCTAATGCAGGACTGTAAGTCGTGATGAAGTTGAAGCAGAAAGTAATGGCTGAGAACACAAATAAAACCATTAAAGAAATTAAACCCTTAAAAACGTAATAGGCTATAACAAATCGTGGGACAAAGTAAGCATTCTCTGGGTTCACCACCCAGAGAAACTAAAAATCTGCCATCGTGTTTTAATATAAAGACTCAGCAATTCCCTAGACACCATTTAAAAAGTGGACCCTCATCTCAAAGGTACAATATCCAAACTTTACTGTATCTTATTTTCATTCCAAATATCAGCCTCTGAGTCCTTGCCTGTCACATGGTCTCATGATCAAGGTATTGATATAGACTCGGTATATGGATACAGAGACTTGGGAGGCAGGCTTGAAACGAGTCCACAACTCCTCCATGTGTGCTCGGTATAGTGTCCTACAGTGCAAAATCATCCATAGAGAAAACTGGTCTGTGAGCAAACTCTCTCACATTTTTCCTTCCATTAACCCTACATTATTTAAGCTTATTTTACATTTATATCTAGTGGATTTGTTGGATTGTACACCTGTCTACTCTACTGTTTAACTACTTGCCATGTAAAACTTTATAAATAAATCCTTTTTTTTAAGAGTCAGAGATGGTGAGAAAAACAAATGCTATAATGAGTAGATATTTGGGTCTTTTTGAGTCACCAAGGTGAATGAAAGGTATCTGTCACTGCCATGCACTGAGTCATTCCTTTCTTTCAGCTGCTGACAGGCTTTGCAATTGCCAACCACAAACTTGAAACATCGAAGCCAAATCTCTACATTTCCATTCCATTCCTTTACCAAATTCACTGGCAAATGTAATTATGTCCCATAATGTAGAGTACGGTTTTTACTTAATTATAAGTTTTTTTTTCGCAAAATAAAGGTATAAATAAATAATATATATAAAACATATAATAACAAAATATCTTACTGTAAGCTTCTTGTGTTCACTACAAAACTACATACGGCTTGTTTCTAGCCTTATTCTTTTCAGAATGACTATACACTAATACTGATTCTGTATTAGTACTTGCTAATTTCCTGACCAATGATTTGTTGTTAAGGCCATTAAAAGCTTAATATTTTGCCATTTTGGGCTTTTCCCCTTTTTTGCCCAGGAGTGTACTAGAAATACATTTAATTCATTTTGCTGCCAGTTTACAGCAGGTTAAACAAAATATGCTTCAAATACTGTTTAAACATATTTAGTTGCACTGTGCTATGTTATAGCATTATGTTGGCTAAAGTGATAAAAGTGTGCAAATCCTGGGCCATCACTCATTTAGTATCTGAATGTCCTGCACTGGCCCACATACTATTAATACTAAGATGAAGTTTATTTGATGACAGGCTAAAAAAACTAGGCCTTGTCCATTGTTTGTAATGATTTAGTGTAATGAGGGTTTTTCATTTGGATGCCCATTATATCCCTTGCCTAACCTGGCATTTATTTTTAAATCTTTTCAAATCTGTGACATTAGGTTTGTTGTTGCAAGGAATCCAGCCATGTTGATCAGTGTGCATTGTGCTGTAAATACACAAATCAGAGAATTTATGCAAAAGTTTAGAAGCTGTTAGAGTCAAGGTTTACCATGGTTGGCTATTTTGGCTTTAGTGGTCACAAGGTAAACTACAAAAAAAAAAACCTTGACCCCAGCTCCCATAAATGCCCAAGTACACAAAGGAATGATGTTCCAGAGACTTGTAGTATCTTTGCCTTGGTGCAGTGTAGCTGTTCTGCTGGCTTATGTTGGCTCAACACCTTATTAAGACACTTGATGTGGTTTTTCCTTTGTCACCCGTCTGTGCATTAGCATGTAGCTCACTGCAGATTTCTTATTTCACCTTCACTTCATGTGGCATGCTTTATGTCAAGGAAACAATAAAATATATGTGATCTAATAATTTGCTAAGGATTTATATGCTATATATTATTTGTTATTTTCATTCATTGAGTAACTGCTTTATCCTGGTTAGTGTCATGGTGGATCTGGAGCTTATCCTGGGAACACTGGGAACACTACACACAAAGCGGGAATACACCACGGACGAGATGCCAGTCCATCGCATGGCACCATGTGTACACACATTCAGGAACTTATTCAAACGTAGCTTCCAATACAACCAACGACATTTTTGTGAGGTGAGAGGAAACCAGTGATCCCGGAGAGAGGACATGCAAAACTCCACAAAGACAGTAACCTGAGCTCAGCTCGGCACCGCTACCTGCTGCACTGCCATGCCACCCTCTAGTCATATATTTGCATGTATTTAATCTCTATTTCAATTTATATTCAATTATTTATATTCTACTAGACACCATATCATATATTATATTTCCTTGACACCATATTAAACTTTCTGACTTCATAGCTTCAATAACATGCTCTGTCTAGTTCAGCTACATGATTCCTCTGTCAAGCACGCACAACACTGTATTCTGCCTCATATCTGTTCCTTACAAGAGACCTGTGTTGACAGGGTATTTTTTATGATATCCAGTGATACATTGTATTTGTGCTTGTTTACAGGCATCTCAGTATTGTATCTGAAAATACATACGCTATGCAGTTCAAAAACCTACTCCACTTTGCGTTCTGTGCTCACTCCGACACAACTAACTATTTTGACCTATACAAATATAGTGACTGCTTTAAAAGATCATTACAGTCCAGCCCCGTCAGAGATTGTGCAGCATTTTCATTTCCACAATTGCAAGTAAAAAACAAATCAAAGCATTTCCAACTACATTGCTGAGCTTAGACAACTGTATATTCACTGTGCTTATTGTGATCAGTTAGGAGCCATGCTGCATGATCACATTGTGTGTGGCGTTTTGGATGAAGCGCTCCCCCGAGGCTCCTTATTGCTTGAACCTAAACTCACATTTAAAGAGGTAGAGGAAAGGGCACTAGCTACGGAAACTGCAATGTTAAATGCTCATCTACTTCGCCCACAACAACATGAATCACCTCCTGGGGAGGATGTCCTCTACACAGCTCATAACCCAGCCTTTAAGAAGACATCACAAGCTGAACAGCAAAAAGAGTGATAGACCGTTTTTCAGATGTGATGGCCAGCACAACCCACAAACTTGTAACTTTAGAACTGCAGTATGTCATTACTGTAAAAAAGGGGGCATATAGCCTGTGTGTGCTTGAAAAAGATTACAGACAGTACTGGTACAGCAGGTTCCAGGGCAGAACAGCACACAAATATCATAACACACAAAGACCAGGATGATTACTCCATTTACAATACCAGTACAGAGCCAGGTGTGGAGAAGAGACCATATCTCCACAAAGCACACACATTGTAGATTCAGGATTGACATGTTCCTTGATCAGAGAGTACACCTATCGCACACTGTGGCCAGTTCAACCCCCTGAAATACATCAGGACAGTGGAGTATTAAGGCAGTGGTCACAATTAACTCTGGAGGTAAAAGGGAAAATACTGTTGGAAGTGCTGTATAAGGGCATACAAAACACTTTGCCATTGTTTCTCATTCAGGGCCAGGGCACAAGCCTACTGGGAAGCGACTGGTTTGATGCTTTAGGTATATCAGTGGAGGGAGTGCACAAGGTGCAGCTACAGTCTGTGGAGTCAGTTCTAAACAAATATGCAGAGGTCTTCCAAGACTTTAGTGCTCAAGCAAGGGGGTGCTGTGGGTGCTGATGTGTACCCCATTCCTACTGTGTCTGAACTGTTCTAAAAGCTGGCAGGAGGCATAGTTTTCACCAAGCTTGATTTCAAACAAGCCTACCAAAAGCTTCCACTGGATGACAAAGCAGCAGACCTACTGACTATTAACTCTCACCATGGCCTTTTTCGAGTTCATCGATTGTAGTTCGGGGTGTCAACAGCATTGTCAATATTTCTGAGGTTCATTTTCTGGATGACCTTATTTGGATGACATCCTGATTTCAGGCAAAACCATGGATGACCATAACACATGGCTCTGCACTGTATTGGAGCACTTTGCGGAAGCTGGACTTCAGCTGCAGAGAGAGAAGAGCATTTTTCACAGTCCAAGGTGAGTAAGTATGGTATTAAACTGACCCATGGAAAGGAGGACACTATCCAGAAAGTACCACCCCCTTGAAACAAAGAAGAGTTTCAGGCATTCTTGGGACTGCTTAACTTTTAAGCTGCTTTCTTCCCGATAAGGCCATCATTCTGGAACCTTGACCAATCTGCTACATTGCAATGGGAAACCACACACAAAACAGCTTATGCTGGGGCAAAACAGTAGTTGCAAACTGATAAGGTGTATTATGATGAGAACAAAACCCTAGCACTGGTCTGTGATGCCTCGCCTTATGGCCTTGGGGCCCTTCTGTTCCACTTGCAGTGTGATGGCTGGAAGAGGCCCATCTGTTTTGCTTTGAGAACATTGACTTCCACAGAATGAAATTATGCCCAGATTGATAAGGAGGCATTGGTGATCATCTTTGCTGTCAAAAAATTTCATCAATATCTCACGGCTCCCCACTTTATGAATTTCACTGATCATAAACCCTTGCTGGGCCTACTGTACAATTCTAAACCAATGCTTTCAGTTATGTCAGCATGCTGGAGTGTGATTCTTGGGGCTATACGACTATGAGTTGTGCTACAGACTTGCCAAACAAACAAAAAATTCTGATGCTTTGAGCCGCTTGTCCCTGCCTGCACCTGTAACAATTACATCACCACCCCGTGAAGTTCTGCTGCTAGAAATGGTGATTCGCCAAGAATTCCTGCCCTCACACTGAAAGAACCTGTCTTGTCACGAGCACTGCACTGGGTTCTACATAGTTGGCCAGCCAATGTAATGGACAGCTGTTTTAAGCCCTTTGTCATGTTTCGCCATGAGTTGTCTGCTGTTTGTTATGGGGAAGGTGAGGAAGGAGGTTCTCGCTATGTTGCATGTTCTTGCTATGTTCTCACTATATTGCACCACCTAAAGCACGACTGCACCCTTGGGAGTGGACAACAAAGAAATGATCCCGGCTACATGTTGACTTTGCAGGCCCTTTCCAAGGCAAAACATTTCTCATAGTGGTTGACACACATGGTTGGAAGTAAATGGTTGGAAGTGTCTCTGTTGAATTCAGTGTAATCCTCAGCAGCTGTTAATACAAGGAGGCTCATCTTTGCAATACATGGGTTGCCTGATGTCATTGTTTCATCGTTTCATTGTTTCCTTCACCTCTGCAGAATTCCAGGAGTTTGCCAAGCATAATGGCATCTGACAAGTGACCACTGTCCCCATCACCCTAGTTCAAATGGCCAAGCCAAGCGTATGGCCCAAACAACCAAAGAAGCTCTGTTCCGCATCACTAAAGGTGATTGGCAGACACAGCTTGCCAGATTCCTGCTGTCACAGCAGGTCACACCAAATTCATCTACTGAAAAGAGTCCTGTTGAGCTTCTCATAAATCAATGTAAAACCACTGCCCTGGACTGACTCCACCCTGATTATGAGAGTGACATGTACTGCGAACAAGGGATAAATGCTGAGAAATGTCAAGGCAGTGTCAGGAGTTTCCAACCAGATTACACTGTGTACATGAGGAGTTACGCTAGGGAATGTAAATGGCTACCTGGGGTCATTGTGCAGGCCACAGGTCCGATTTCATATAGGGACAGGATGAATGACGGACAAACACACCGTCGACATGCTGACCATCTATGGTGAAGAGTGGTTTTCTGTGTTACCATGGTATCACAAGAACCTAATGACCATACTGACTTTTTGCCTGAAACTGTAATGCCTGAAACACAAGTGGATGTGTCACTCCAACCTGCAACAGCTGAGGAAGCCCCTGTAGACTGGCTTCAAGGAAGTTCTGATGGAGCTGTGGGTGCACCACAGCCCATCTCTCTTCTGAAGTACCCAACAAGAGATCTCCATCCTCCACTGTGGTTTTCAGATTTTGTGGACTGGGAGAAAGGGGTGTAATGTACAGTCATGGGGAAAAGAAAGTACATCAACTTCTATAAACAAATAACCTCAGCTGACAACAAAAAAACACAACAGATTTCCATATGTAGTCATTTTTTCCCAAAAAGCCAACATTCAGAAAACAAGTGAGAAAAAATATGTACACCCTATAATTCAGTGACATGTAGAACCATCTTTAGCAACAAAAAGTTGAAGTATACATTTTCTGCAGGAGTTTATCAGTCTCTCACATTACTTTGGATAAATTTTGGCCCACTCTTCTTTACAACATTGCTTCAATTCATTTATGTTTGAGAGCATTCATTTATGCACAGCTCTCTTAAGATCCCGCCACAGCATCTTGATGGGGTTGAGGTCTGGCCTTTCACTTGGCCATACAAACACTTTGAATTTTTCTAGTTTAGCCATTCAGATGTTGATATCCTGGTGTGCTTGGGACCATTGTCCTGTTGCATGACCCAATTTCAGCCCAGCTTAATCTACTGGACAGATGGCCTCACATTTGTCTCAAGCATATTCTAGTATAAAGTGGAGCTCATCGTTGTCTCAATGACTGCAAATTCCCCAGGTCTTGTGGCTGCAAAACAAGCCCAAACCTTCAAACCTCCTCCACCATGCTTGACAGTTGGTATGCAGTTTTTGTGGTGATAGGCTGTATTTGGTTTTTGCCAAACATAGTGCTATGCATAATGACCAAACATCTCCACCTTGGTCTCCTCAGTCCAAAGGATATTGTTCCAGAACTTTTTGGTTTGTTTAGATGCAATTTTGCAAACCTAAGTTGTGTTATCATATTTTTTTTTGGAGAGAAGCAGACTTTTCCTAGCCACCAATCCTATGAAAGCCATACTTGTTCAGTCTTTCTCTGATTGTGCTGTCATGAACATAAACATTTAATGTGCTTACAGAGGCCTGTAGTTCACATGATGTAGCTCTTGGGGTTTTATTTATATCTCTGAGCATTACACAATCTGAGCTTAGACTGAATTTACTGGGAATCTCAATCCTAGGAAGATTGACAATTGTCTTGGAGGCTCTCCATTTGTAAACAGTCCTTCTCACTGTAGAATGGTGAATTTAAAATTGTTTGGAGATGGCCTTATAACCCTTCCCAGATTGATGAGCAGCAACAATTGCTTCTCTGAGGTCATAGCTGTTGTGCATTCTTCGTGGCATAATGTAGACACACACTTGAGTGCTCCAGAAAACCAAACTGCCAAAATTTCTGATTTTATACAGGTAGTCACACTTCTTGATGATTAACTAATCTTGTACATTTCATTACTAAGGCCTGACTGCTAATTACTCTCTTAATGAATGTGGAAGCAGGAACAGTCTACTTTTTCCCACCTGGTTTCTGAATGACAGTTTACTTTTGGGGAAAAAATGATGATATATTGAAATCTGTTGTGGTTTTTGTTGTCATCTGAGTTTAGTTTTTGTTTATAGAAGTAGGGGAGGACAACACAATTATTATTTAGGCCCTGATAAATTAAAATATAGAATTGAAAGAGGGTGTACTTTCTTTTTCCCATGACTGTATTTAGTGGCTAGCAAAGAGTGCATTCCCATTTAAGAAAGCTGATGCACTATGGGGGGTTGTCTTCCTGTGTTAAACTGTCTTACTGTGTTATATGGAACAGCTGTTTCCTCCTCTTCCTTCAGGGATCTTATACAACCATAGACTTGAAAGATGAATTTTCACATTGCTGTGGAATACAGGATTGTAAGGATAGATGCCTCCCAGCAAGACTGAGAATAAAAGAAAGGTGCAAAATGAGTCTTGACATCAACATGATAACAGCCTTGAAATGAAAACTGTGTGACTAGTTCAGCAATATTTTCAGAAACACCTAAGGGTACTACATACTAGTATGGACCAACAACACCTAAGCTTTGTAATGGTTTGGCCACTGAGAGCATCATTAGCATAGTGGCATGTTCACAAAGGGTCAGACATGCTTTTTTGAGTGGTCCATATAAATGCTGGTTGTAGGCAAGTGGAAAGATTTTTCACCATTTTGCAGAACGCTGGTTCATAAATCATTGCATAAACATTGTAGTTTTTGCTATTGAGGTATTTGCTCCTGCTAAAGACAGTGTGCCCATCCGTGTTTCCAGAGAGGTCTCTCAAACGTTATGTGGAGATAACTGCCAACTGGTGGGTCACTGACCAATTGTTTGTGTGCTTTTGGGGGCACCATAACAGGACTCCACTATCTAAAGACAGATTAGCCCATTACATATAGGAAATGATTGAGTAGGCATAACTGACCAAAGGTCAAATGAACTTTCTTCCATTAAAAGCAATCCATGACAGGCATTATGGATACTTCCTGGGGCGCTCTAAGAAGAGTGTCATTTGTGGACATTTGTGAAGCAGAAACATGGATGTTATGATTTTATAAATTGAACCTTTCTTTGTCACAACCCATGTGCTCTGTGGTAATTTTGAGTGATCTCTTCACCATCAACAGAATAATGTTACCAGTAAGCGAGTATATGGTCTCAGCACTATTTGAGAGCTGTCTGGTATTGACTGGTGAGGTATGCCTTCAGGACATGTTACAAACCCTTGTGACAACTTATATTTGGCTTCCAGTAGTAGAAGTTTATGTCTGTAATCATGGTTCTTTGACTGCCAGGCCTCACTCGGGTTGATAAGAATAGCCAAACAAAACAGCAAACCAATGGGAAAACTCCACTAGTTTTGAAGGAAATCAATCTGGGGGTCATCCATTCAGTCTTAGAACCGTGGATATATTATGTAACCTTTTATTTTGTGATATAAAATATTATATATTTTTTAAAATGAAAATTTTTGTTAGACATGCCTGTGTGTGTGTGTGATGCCCAGGATGGGTTCACTTCATAAGCGATGAAAGTAATACTAAAGAGCAGCTGGGTAAACACACACACAAAAAACACTACCAACATTCACACATTCACAAAGGTTTCTTTTACCAGAACACACCCTCTCACTACATAGAGGGTTTATTGTGCAGTTATACATAGAAGAGTTATAGTGGACTGGATAGGAGGTTTAATTAATGCATCTGCATTATACTATGGAATAAGGCACCTTTGTCAGAGTGAGATGGCTTCCTCTCTGTGAAACAGGAAGACATTTTAATAACCTGGTTGCATAAGTATTCACACCCCTTAACTAATACTTTGCTAAAGCGCCCTTTGCTTGTTATACAGCACTCAGTTGTTTTGGGTAAGAGTCTACCAACGTTTCACACAATTTTGCAATTTAATTTCAAATTTTACTTCCGTTTTTGATAGGATTTAGATCTGGGCTCCAATTGGGCCATTTCAGAATATATATCTTCTTCTTCAAAAGCCATTCCTTTGTTGACTTGAATTTGTGCTTTGGGTCATTATCGTGCTGGAAGGTGTGGATTTTTTTTTTTTTCTTCAAATCAATTCAATTCAATTTTATTTGTATAGCGCTTTTAACAATGGGCATTGTCACAAAGCAGGTTTACAGAAATAAATACATTTGAATTAAATTAAATCAAAATAAATTGTAAATATTTGAATTTATCCCTAAAGAGCAACCAAGAGGCGACAGTGGCAAGGAAAAAAACTCCCTGAGATGACATGAGGAAGAAACCTTGAGAGTAACCAGACTCAAAAGGGAATCCATCCTCATCTGGGTGCTAATGGATAGTACAATTATAAAAATTATAAATCCCAAATAGTGCAGTTGTGCAACCTGTAAATTCATTACAGTTTTCACATGAAGTCCAGTTTGTTGAACCTATCCACTGTCCACTGATGGAGACCTGAGTACAAAACTGTTTGCGGCAACCGCAGCCCCAAAGCCACCACAGCAATCACAGTCCCAAGTCATCACAGTACGACTCTTCATATGAGATCCCCAAGCCATCTCATCGGCATTTTCATCTTCAGCTGTCTAACAGAAGCCTGCAGGTTTTGTGCCAAAATAGACCAGTTTTTGGAGCTATACATTATTCCCTCTATCTTGACTAGAGACCCAGTCTCAGCTGAAGAGAAGCAGCCCCATAGCATGATGCTGCCATCACCAGGCTTCACCATGGGTATGGTGTTTTTTGGGTGATCTTGTTTTTGTGCCAAATGTATCTTTTAAAATTACACCCAAAAAAGGTCTACCTTTGTCTCGTCGAATCATAACACATTTTTACATGGTTTAGAGTGATTTATGGAGGCTTGGATGTTGTTGTTTTTTTTTTTGTTGGTTTTTTTTTTGTGAGAAAGAGCTACCGTATAGCCACCCTACCCCATAGCCCAGACATGTGTAGAATATGCGAGACTGTTGTCAAATGTGCATTGTTCTTGTCAGATATTCCTGCAGCTCCTTTAATGTTGCTGTATGTCTTTTTACTGTTGCTGAATGTCTTTTTCTTCTTGTTCTTTTGTCTATTTTGGAGGGACATCCTATTCTTGGTAATGTCATATTTTTTAAGCTCTTCATGGACCAAGGGTTCAGCAGTCAAATGAAACCAAGAAGATGCCAAGAAAATCGTACAGTAACCGGTGTATGATAATTACTTTTGAACATGAGTATGAATGTGATTGGTCAATTCTGAGCAAAGCAAAATGCCCCATTATTATAGGGTGTGCAAACTTATTAAGTTTTTTTCTTTTTCTTTTTAAGTCACAAAAACCTGCAATTTTAACAGGGATGAGTAGACATTTTATATCCACTATATTCATTCAGTCTTCAGGGTATAATTATTCTTAGTGTACCCAAAAAAATAAAGGTATAAAATAAAGCATTCACGTTTATGCTGGAATCTCATCACAGAACAAAACTTACATGTCCAAGTATGAAGTCCTGTGTTCTTGTGTTGTTTGTGGTCTACAGAGCATGTTCAATCATAAGTAATTAAGCCAAGAATTCACATAATGGAGAAAAAAAAGTTAAATGCATTTTGCAAAATGTCACTTTGCTTTCAGCAATATCATTGCCACAGGGCAGAAACAGACTGTTTTGAGATATCACAAATTGAAATCAAATTTCACTGGCTTCTGACAGAGAAGGAATGTTTGTGCTGCAATGAAAGCTATGTCATTTGCACTTGACTTGTACACAGACTGATGAGTGCCTTGGTGTCATTTGCCAGACCACAAAAAGCCCCAATTACTAATATCTCCAGCTGTCTGGTTTGGCAGTTCCTGAACACCTTGTCTGAAGTGGATATTGTCTTCTTTGGCAAGTTAAATAAAAATCTAATGGGAGTTTTATGATTTTCATTATGCAGTAGCCCAGAGGCTACATCATTATTTCGAAATTGACAAAGTTAAGTAAAGAATCATACCCGTAGGCTTGTAACGGCTTGCTAATTATGTTTTGGGGAAACTGTGTGGAAGATTTTTACTCAACTTTGACCACACTTATCAGAAGCGAAAGCAAGCACAAAGAGTGAAAACAAATGTATAACAGAACTACAACTGAGATAAACCATTCAGTTATAATATCTCTTTTTTCAGTTATTTTAGAATATTCCCTCCTGTACAAGTGTACAAAATACAAAAATTGGATATTTGGGTTCATGCAGTGCAACAATACAGTGATAATAGAACACCAAGGGTGTTTTGTGAAGTGAAGATAAAGCATTTATCAATTTTTTAATTTTTATGGGCATTATCTACTTTTTAAGTATAATACTACATATGGCAATATAATACTCAGATGCTCTTTTGAAATGTGTGGTACTGTTTAGGCCTTAATTCTAACTTTTTCACTCATTTGCACACAAAATTCTCACTTGCAAAGAAAACGTTCCCGCATTCTCTAGTTTTACTTCTTGCATTCACATAAAAAGTACAAAGAAGTAGGAGTGAATGATGTTACTTTTCTACTACTTTTACCTTATAACTCTCATAATACTCATAATGAATGTTTATCATTATTATTATTAATAGTAGTAGTAGTATGTGAGAGGTAAACCTGGTGTTTAAGAATGATACAAAAGTAAACACTAAGTAACACTTAGACAGGCTTCTGCTATAATTTATTGTATTTATTATTTAAAATGCCACACTGCTACCTTACCAACCTGTTCCATCATGCTCCATATCAGTGAACATGAATGATATATAGTCTATGAACACACACACACACACACACACACACAGCATGCGCTATTCAGTTAAACACAGGGTAACCCACTAATCTACCTTTTCTGGTTATGCAGAGAGGCTCATACAAATAATTTAACATGGCATCAATTCCAGGTTATTCAAGTTTAGAAAAATTGTATTATGACAGCTGACAGCCATGCTGTCTGCTCCCTGGACAATAAATTGGACTACATCCGACTCCAGCAAACTACGTGGCGTGAGTTTAGAGACTGCTGCGTCTTTGTTTTCGTAGAGACATAGCTCAGTTACAGAGTTCTGGATGCAGCTAGATGGGCTCACCTCATTTCATGCCAACAGAATGCAGCTCTGTGCGGTAAGGAATGCTCATCAACATGGAATGGTACAAGAACTCAGTGCTAGTTCCTAGTTACTGCTCGTCACTGGTGGAGTTTGTGACTGTTAAATGTAGACCATTTTATTTAGCATTGTCTTTATAGTTGGAGTGTACATTCCCCCCAGCACTAATGCTAAGGAGGTGCTCTGTGAACTGTATGGGGCTCTTAGTGAACTGCAGAACGCACACGCTGACAGACTGTTTATTGTCCCTGGAGATTTCAACTATGCGAATATCAAGTCAGTGTTCCCTAAATTCCATCAGCATGTGGACTTTGCAAAGAGAGATTTGAACAGATTGGACCTTGTTTACACAAATATCCCTGGCGCATACCGGGGCAGTGCTCCACCCCCACCTCAGCTACTCAGACCGCATCTCTGTTACGCTAATCCCAGCACACAGACCGCTCATCAGTTGCTGCAAGCTGCAAAAGACTTTCTGACTGGGAGACCTCCGTCAGTCCGGAGCCGCGGGACCAGCATCCCCAACACCACCACACTGCGTACTGGGGCTCTCCAGGGCTGTGTGCTCAGTCCACTGCTGGTCACAACTGAGCAGCAACTGTGCAGCAAATCACATCATCAAGTTTGCTGATGTCACAACCATGATGGGTCTCATCAACAAGAATGACGCGTCAGCATACAGACAGGAGGTTCAGCGGCTAACAGACTGGTTCAGAGCCAACAACCTTTCCCTGAATGTGGACAAAACAAAAGAGATGGTTGTTGACTTCAGGAGAGCATGGAGTGATCACTCTCCGCGAAACATCAACAGCTCCTCCATAGAGATTGTCAAGAGCACCAAATTCTTTGGTGTTCACCTGGCGGAGAACCTCACCTGCTTCAAAGCGAAGAAAGCCCAGTAGCATCTCTACTGAAGGCTGAGAAAGGGCCATCTCCCCCCCCCCCCCCTCCCCCCCCCCCCCCTCCCCCCCGCCAATCCTCACTATATTCTACAGAGGGACTATCAAGAGCATCCTGAGCAGCTGCGTCACTGTCTGGTTTGGAAATTGCACCATCTCTGATCGCATGACCTTGCAGCAGATAGTGAGGACAAATGAGAAGATCATCAGAGTTTCTCTTCCCTCCATCACTGACATTTACACCAAACGCTGCATACACAAAACCACCAGCATTGTGGGTGACCCCACACACCCCTCACACAAACTCTTCACCCTCCTGCAGTCTGGCAAAAGCTACTGAAGCATTCAGGGTCTCATGGCCAGACTGTGTAACAGTTTCTTCCCCCAAGCCATCAGACTCCTCATTACTCAGAGACTGGACTGACACCAACCCACACACACACACACACACACACACACCTATGATCAACTGATCATAGTAAATACATAATGTCATAGTATGTTATGTTTACATTTACAGCATTTTACTATTATATTGTTATATCTTTTTGCACAATCTGTTACATATGGCACTCTGTCCACTTTAGCCAAACTAGAAGTGTGTACTAGTCGGGACTGCACTGTCCTTTACTGTGCCTACTGTCCTATTTTAGGAAATTTGTACATATCTTGTGCTGTTTGCACATGCTTGCACATGTGCAGTTTATATAGTCCTGTGTAGGTCTGTGTAGGCTTTAGTTAGTTCTGTGTAGTCTCAGGTAGTTTTATGTTGTTTTATGTAGCACCATGGTCCTGGAGGAACATTATTTCATTTCACTGTATACTGTACCAGTTGAATATGTTTGAAATGACAATTAAAAGCCACTTGACTTGACTTAACAAGATTTCTGCTGGAATATGTACATAATGAACCTAGTAACATAATATATTTGGAATAATAAATTTATGCTTTAAAATTTAACTGTAAAAAAGGTGGTAAAATTCTGGCTTTGATATTGGAGCGTTGTACACAATGCAATGTGGTTTTGTCTTGAATCAATTTTAAAATAATCGCCACTGATGGAATGTAAACTGACCATTTGTAATCAGCTATTTATCAAGTTGTGGCTAAAATGTGATTGAAAAAGGCCTAACCTCTCTGGGACTATGGCCTTGAAAAATTAAGCTTAGTGTGTGTTTATCTTTCTCTGTGTGTGTGACATTGAGATGAGGCTATGCCACTACATGGGGGGGAGAGCCTGAGAGAGATACATATAGATAGACAGTGAGAGTGAGAGAAAATGAGAGAGAGAGAGAGAGAGAGAGAGGGTAATAATAATGATAAAGGGATATGTGGTAATAATGAACCTGTAGCCCTGTTCAGAGAGATATCTCTCTTGCATTCTCTCTGGCACTGACATCTTTACTGTCCTAAACCTAATAGAAGCTGTACAGTTAGAAAGGTTCTGACTAATAATGTGCCATCTGAGGTTACAGCTACTGGCTCACATCATCTCACAAACTGACCCCTAATTCTGTAATAAATAATTATCTACAGAATCAAATAGAATGACCCAGTTAGGTGTATACAAAGCAGAACATTTTTGTAAAACACACAGCAAGGTTCCACAAGCCAGATTGTATAATATTTTTAGCAATGATTCAAGGTTCAAGTCAAGGGTAAGATCCAATTAAATCACTCTTGCTTGTTAAAAATTATTACAAGATACATTACAAAGCGAATGTTCAATATTTGTGAGTTATTTAATTATTTAATAATTTTTCATTTTGAATAACAATTAATCCCAGCAACATAGTCAAAATTTACATATCTCGTAATATCATTTCCTGTAAGATATTTCTTCCTGCTTTTTGATTGGACTGGACTGATTTGTCACATGACATAAGCAAGGTAAAATTCACTAAGTGATGTGTATGAGTGACTGGATCAGTTAAAAGCTTTTCTTCATTAAAAAAATATTTCCATCCACCATTTAAACATTCTTATTATGAAAACACTAAGAATTGTGTTTGAGATTATGCTAAATATATTATATAATGATAGTTTATTTTTATTTTTATTTTATTTTTCTGAATACATGTTAAAATGTTTCACATGCTCACTAATGTACTTCATTTTTTTTTTTTTTTTTACAGGATCAATGATTCATAACTTCAACTTGGAATGTACTTAGTATGCCATAACTAGTCATTTTAAGTTTACTAGGCTGGTTTAGTGACACACAAATAAAAATGGAACAGTAAATGATCTTTTTATTTGTAGATATTCACCCGTCTATAGACATGCGTGCCCAGCCCCCTATCCAATTTAATAACGAAGTAGTGTTGCAAAAATAATGCCTTCTCTCTTCTCAGCAAATGGTGACCTAATTTTAATACCTAGGTGTGATGTTAATGATAGACCTGTCAAGGGGTAAAGTTACTATGGTTACTGTCATCCAGGTGACAGATGATGAGATATTTATTCCACTTCACTGGTAGCCCAACAGAGAGTATAATTTTAGCGAATTAAGAATGGTATTAGATATAACAGGTAGAAATATGAGTTCATCATCATCAATCACAGAATTTGTCATTGTTTTATTTTAAGGATTGTAGGTCATCCTCGAAGAGTGTTTTTTTTTTTTTTTCCAGGCCAGGATTCGTATTTTGATTCAAGCACTGGTACAGTACAAACAGGTCTTCAATGCTAAAGAGTTTAGCTTTTAACCATATTTGCATTCATCTTTTGTTGTCAGCCAACAGTGAGGCCACCATTTCAAAACAATTATAATAATTTGTTCGCTATAAGTGCATGTTTAAATTTCTAAGAAAATGCTAAACAATTGAATTACAGATTCACAGTCATACAACAATGCAGGATATCAGGCAAAACTGTACCTCCTGAACAACACTACAATCTCTCCAGCCAAGCTCCTCATGCATCTGCAGGGTTTAGATAGTATTCTAAACCAGATGCCCCTGTGAACTTTTTCTGGGGGAAAAAAATAATACTGCATCTCCTGTTTGTATCTCTATATGGACAATTTTGTTTTTGCCATTTAATATACTTCCAGTGCATTTATCAACTTCAAACATAATGACTCATAATGTCTTTTGACTTGTAAAAACGAACAAAATTTGTGTATTCATAAACAAAGATACGTTTAAAAAAATTGCTAATGAAAAATTTACGCGGACACAACAATTAACATTACTAGCAAATCATCTTCAATTCCCAAATGCTAGGAAAGTCCCACTGATGGACTCACAATTTCAAAATCCTTTATAAATTTTCAATCAGATTCTAGTCAGGAGATTGGTGAGGCCATGCAAGGCCTTCTTGAGTTATTTTGGCTGTATGTTTGGGGTTGTTGTCTTATTGAAATGTCCATCATCGCTCCATATTGAGTTTCTTGGCCAATGACAAGCTGAATTTTTGCCAAAGAATTCTGTTTTTGTTTCATCTGGCTGTTGTTCCAAAATAGTTTTGATTTGTCTAAATGCTTACTGAAGTGCATGTCTCTGCTTCTTTTTTTAGCAGAGAATTTTTTGGGGGGTGTAGGAATGGAGATGATTGTATTGCATTCTCTGTTGTTCCTGCTGCTTTCAGGTTGTCCTGCAAATCTTTTCGAGTGACTGCTGGCTTCTCTCCTACCTTCCTTATCATTAGTCTGAGAGGGCACTGTGATCTGGCATGGTGCACATATCCTGGTATGATTAGTTGTCATTCAGTGAACTTTCCACCTGTATATTATTGAACCAGTTACAGTGACAGAGATGTTTAAGGCCTTTGCTAAGGCTCTATAGATTTTTCTACTGGAATGTTGTTTAATAATGTTGTCCCTGAAAACTTTAGGAAGCTCTTTCACCTTCACCATGATTGAAATTCCAGTGGCAATGTCTTTTTATAATTATTTTTGCAGCATTTATATCTAGAACTTGATTTATTTTTATATAACCTTGACCTATATAGAGATTATATTTTTAATATAGTGATCAAATACTTTTTTCACTATAAATGTTGTTTTTTAAGCATAATTTTGTTCATGCTTATGGATACATATTGTTCATATTTAGTTCATAAGTACATATATTGTTCATAAGTAAAAAACTAAAACAAAAAAAAACATATTACAAATGTCAAACGTCAAAAGTTTTGTTGAGGAACACTGGGCAATCATTCTAATGATCAAAAATTCAAAAATTTAGCATTTTGAGAAAATTATATTTGAAGGATTTCGCTTGTCACAAACAAAAAAACTTTCTGCCAACATTTTGTGACTTTTATCAAATACTGTATATCAGTAAGCACATGTGATGTGTTGCAAATATTATTGTTGACAGTCATGTCTTCGAGTTGTTTGAATATTTTCTGACATGGTGGCTTTTTTTACACCAGACCAGAATATCATATCAGTACCTTTGTGTAATTATGTGTGCCGTACCGTCTGACCTCCAGTCTCATTCACTGCTACATAAAGATCTACAAGTCAAGCATACTCCAATATGAGAGGGTAATTGCACAGTTACTCTAGATCTTCTGCACAGTAAAATGGAAATGAATAAAAAGCTTTCATTACGCTACACACTACATGGCTGATAGAATGCGTGCATGTGTGTAACAACATCAACAAAATCACTAACAACAACAACAACAGCAACAGCAACAACAACAACAACAATAATAATAATAATAATGATAATAATAATAATAATAATAATAATAGGTTTATTTATAACAAGTTCAAGTAATATGAGAATTTTTAATGAAAAAATTCATTAAAATATCATTAAAATAAGCAATCAGGAGTGGCATGCTGACGCAGCAGGTAATGATCTTATCATCTCTACCCCACAATTTAACACAATTTATCAGCTCCACAATTTAACATCGAGATATTCTAGTATGAGTTATGACATCCTGAGCTCAGCTTACTGTTTGTGTAGAGTTTGGTCTGTGTGTGTGTGTGTGTGTGTGTGTGTGTGTGTGTGTGTGTGTGGTGCCCTGTGATGGACTGGCATCCCAGGATGTATTCCTCATGCCCAGTGTTCCCGGGTTAGGCTCTGGATCCAAGGTGGCCTTGACCAGAATAAATTGGTTATTGAATGTGAGAAAATGTGAGAGGTCTGCAATGAAGTGTCAAATCTAATACTTTACAGATAAAGTTAATGGTAATGATAAAGTCATTAAATACTCTGTTTTTTTGCTTTCCTGCCAACAGAATCCAACTCCCCTTTGCGTGTACGACTGCTGCACAGTAGTCTATTTCTAACATCACATGTTCTCAACAGAAACAACAGAAAATTTGTGTAAATATGCAGCATTTGCATGCACCATCCTTTGGTAACAGAGGTAATGATTTTAAACATTTGGGACAAAATATCCTCTTATATTTTAATGTAAATATGTATAATATATGTAAATGTATTAATATGTAAAGTATAAAGAAGCACATAGTACTAATAAATCATTATATTTAAAGATTTAAGAAAACAGTCATTAAATAAATAATCATTGGTCCATACCCTCTGATAATATAGTAACAGCTCTGACATCTCATAAATATACTTTCAATCCAATTACTATTTTTTGAAATTTTTTAGAGAAGACAGCAAATGTACGTCTGTGTGTTTAGCGTCCAAGATATAAAAAGAAGTTGCATTTCCCCTCACTTACAAAGCAGTTCAGTTTTATACAGAGCTGACACAAGATTCCTGGGCAAGCTTTATTTAAAAATGTAATTACAGTATAAAATAAATGCATGTAATACTACATCTTATTAAGGTATGCAATTAACACAAAAAAAACCTACAGCAAAAACAATAATGATTATGATATAATGGTTTTTTTAAAAAAATGATTTGAGAAAGTTGGACAGTAAAAGAAAATCACAATTTTACTTATGCCTTTTTAAAGAAAAGTGCTTATAAGTAGCACATAAGTAATTTTAAAAATGTAAATAAAAAACATATTACACCAGTCTTGAAAAATCTGAATATTTAAGAAAAACTGGCAGGAAAAAAAAATCAATCAATCAAAAATCAAAAAATCAATCCTTGAACACCAAATGTACCCACAATTATAGAATGACCTATTTGCCCCACAGATAACTACAGCTGTCCCTGCCACCCATAGTATCTCCCCATGATACACACCTGAGCTTAAGGCCATGAAGACTGCTGGTAGACGACGAGTGCCTCTATAAGAAAACCAGTCCTACAATCCACCTTCATGCTTATAAGGATCCTTGTGCTCATCTGATAAGGGCTCAGAAGGATGACTGGTCTTTTGAGCTACTCTGTCTCATTCAATGGTCTAGAGTAAGGGTCTCAAACTACTGGCCCACGGGCCATAAATCCAGCCTGCAAGACATTCATCACATGTTTAAAATTGATTTTACATTGCATACTGAAACACATTATTTTCTAAAATTTCCTTTTCTTTTTTATTGTAATTTCAGTTTCATAAATAAATAAATAAAAATAAACCTACAGAACATAAAACTTTTATTTACTACAGGCTAAAACCACACCTGAAATCAGGCAACAAACCAACAATAACTTTTAACCTAGGATGTGTGCAGCTCACAGCCTGGTTACGCATGGTTACATGGAGCACAGGCAAGAGAGGTGGATAAATGGTTACTTTTAATGTTTAATGCAACTGCAACTTGCCTGATCTGCAAGGAAAAAGTAGCAGGCCTTAAGGAATATAATCCCATGCATCATTACTCCACAAAACATGCAGCGCAGTATGATAAGTACAAGGAAGAGGAGAGGAAGAGACTTCTTAGACGTCTTTCTACTTCGAAGAACTTCGTCCATGCGGCAGAATTATTTTCAGCGAGCTAAAAAGAATACAATGCAGCAGTCGAGGCTAACTATGTGGTAAGTGAGTTTACCGTGATAGCAGGGAAGCCATTTACAAAGGGATAGCTTCTGAAAGACTAAAGGCTGCAGATTACTTATATTCTCTTTCCAGAAAAGAGAAAGGCAGAAAGGCTTATTCATTAATTACATAAGATCAATAGACTTACAACATCTTCAGTTTCATGCTTTTTTTTATGAAACTGAAGCCACATATGGTGATATTGTGTAGTTTACAGAGATGTGCTGGCTGAGCAGGAGCAGTGTCCTGAAGAGGTTCCTTGAGTAAAGACAGGCAGTTAAGGAATTCATACAGGAGGGCAGACTGCATGTTCCTGAGCTCGATGATCCCAAATGGGTGATGGACCTAGCATTTTTCGCACAGGAGCTGAATGTGATCAGTGAAAAGCTGCAGAGCCCAAACCAATTTATCCCTGCAGCTTTTGGCAGTGCGAATGTATTTTCCATAAAACTGAGTTTATGGGAAGCAAAGCTCACTGAGAAAAACATCATCTATCGCCCAACATGCAAGTCTGTTATATGAGAGGGTGCTGTATTCAGTAGCAAATATTATGTTGCTGCCATTGAAAGCTTACAACAGAACTTTGACCAGTGATTTTTCTGACTTAAAGGCTCACAGTGGAATTTTCAATTTTTTCAGATCCCTTCTCCTTTGATGTGAATAGTGGCATCCTATGGCCATGCATCACATGGACCTTATAGGCTTGCACTGCTTCCCAGAACTGTGCAAATTGTTCAAGCAGGCCATGTGTCTCTTTGCAAGTACATATATTGGTGTGAGACTGTTCTCAAATATGAACTTCAATAAGTCAAACCACTGATCCAAACTGACTGAAGTCCATCTTCAGGCCATTCTCAGGGTGTCCACTGTCAATTCCATTAAAGCCAATATGGCAATATGGCTAATTTATATCAGTAGAAACACTGCCAAGCTTCTGCTACCAAGCAAAGAGCAAGCATTGAAAACAATTTTTTTGGTTTGTTTAAGTGTTAAAATTCATAGTTTTCAAACATGGGACACTTTTTTCCTGCGATTGTTCGGTCTGCCCCTTTTTCATCAGTAATTTGAGTTTGAGACCCCTGATCCAGAGAGTAACTGAGACTGCTTTCTGGGCTTCTTGTTTTGCTTGATGGTCATCTTGAGGCCTGGGTGTTTATGACCAGCAAGCTGTTTAGACTGAGATTCTTGGGCCAGATTCAGCTCTGAGCCAAGACCCAAATGTGCGAGACATTGGCATCACCAACACAGTTTCTTTGAGATAGTTGTGGAGGCTGGGACATGGTCGAGCGATGGTTTGTGAACGGAGGGCGGAGCTGGGACAAGTGAGTGGTAAGGATCTACACCTGTGTGGGATTTGGCCAATGTTTTCAGTGAGCAGCAGCAAGGATAAAGTGGGGAGAGATGAGAGCCACAGGAGAGAGAACTGAGCTACACAGAGCCGTGTGTGTGTGTGTGTGTGTGTGTGTGTGTGTGTGTATGTATGTATATATGTGTAGTGAAATAAAATTGCTGAAAAGCAAAGGTAGTGAAGAAAAATAAAGAGTCCATTTGAGTTGTGCCAAGCCTGCCTCCTACCTCCTCATTTCCAGCACAACTCGTGAAAGTGTCAAAATAGTCAATTCAGCAGCAGTTTTAGCAGTGGTACCACTTCCCTATGCACTTGCACCAAATACTTTAAAATACTTATGAAGAGATTGATTTTAACAGTTACTTTATGTTAAGCATTAACATATTATAGCAAATGTTGGCAAAAATATGGAAAGCGACTAATCAGAATCAATACTTTATGAAGTAACTAAATGTTGAAACTATACTAGCCTGCAAGCCTGCTTCTGTTTTTCTTTCTTTTGGGCTATTGACAACACAGGCCAACATTTGTTTAGGGCCCCCTGATGTTGACAAGGCCCTAGGAAGCTGCGTATTTCACTTATTAGGCAGAGCAGGTGCTGAGTAAATACTAGTAGGTCCATCTGAGACAGAAATGATCACAAGTCTGAATCATCACAGTCACCCTAAGGTGTTTTCAGCTGTCTCAGTGCCTTGCAGCAGTCCCAAAATTCCCAACCACCACCCCTTATTCTCAGTCAGGAGACGTAGATGGACTCTACGTGCATGTTTAATGGATTCCAGCTTAGGAGATCAATGAGTTGCTAGAGGCAGAGAAAAAAGGGTGAAAACTGCAAGCCAGGTACCCATGCATTGTCTGAGAAGAGAATGAGGCTAAAATGGGGGAGGTTATTGGGACGTATATTAAACAGAGCACAAATCTTATTTAAATGAAGAGCAGTGTACTCAAATTCATTTATTGGAGCAAAGAATTTTGTCATGACATTTGTCTTTGCCATCCATCATCTCTCTCTGGATGACAGATGACATGCCTGCTGAAGTGTCAGATTTGTATCTCTGGTAGCCAATTCCCTGAATAGTGTATTAGAGGATAGATCTCTAAAAATGGATCTCTCTGCATCTAGGACCACCATCAATTTATACATTGCCACCAGTGATCTCAAGCCATTACAGTTTATCTCATAAATTTCAAATATGGCCTTTGATGAAACTTTGATTATATGTATTTGATAATATATAAAACCTTGATTCCGCTTCACTGAGTTTGTGCCCAAGTATGAAGGCATTCTTACTTCTAGTATACCTATACACTACATCTTTAAGAGATGTCGCAGCTTGCAGCTCTCAAATGTCATTTTAAATCCATTCACCTCTTAATGACTTAATAATTAGTTAATTATCAGCTCAGTAACACATGGGGAGATAAAAAGAGACACCATTTGACCAGATAAATAAAAAACACAATGTTTTTGCCATTAGTTTGGATCATTAGCCACATATAATCTGTGTGATGTGTGGGGTAATGTGTGCTATAGTACTTCTATGCCTGCTGAGAATAAATGATGAATGGATTCTATGCACCATGGCTGCAGGCATAAACCAAGTTTGAGTTTTATTTATTCACAACAGTTAGTTCCAAAAAACGACGAGGAATGAGAAGCCAATTAATGTAGGCAGTGGAGACTGAGAGGACCAAGACCCCCAGGCTGAACATGAACCCCTGTCAGAACACAATGAATTATAAAACCATTCATTATGTTGGTGCACTGAGTGGTCATTGATTTAGCAGATGTACACTATATGGCTAAAAGTATGTGGACACCTGACTATCACCCCATATGTGCTTGCTGAATATCTCATTCCAGATTTAGTCCCCCTTTGCTGTTATAACAACCTCCACTCTTCTGGGAAGCTTTCCACTAGATTTTGGAGCGTGGCTGTGGGGATTTGTGTTCATTCAGCTACAAGGGCATTAGTGAGGTCAGGTGAGGAGGTCTGGGGTGCAGTCAGTGTTCCAGTTCATCTCAAAGGTCTTAAGTGGGGTTGAGGTCAGGGTTCTGTGAAGCCCCCTAAGGTTCTTCCACACCAAACTTGGCAAACCATGTCTTCATGGAGCTCGCTTTGTACACAGGGGCATTGTCATGCTGGAACAGGTTTGAGCCTCTTCCAGTGAAGGGAAATTGTAAAGATACAGAATACAAAGACATTCTAGACAATTGTGTGCTTCCAACTTTGTAGCAACAGTTTGAGGAAGGCCCACATATGGGTGTTATGGTCAGGTGTCCAAAACCTTTTGGCCATACACCAATCAGCCATAACATTATGACCACCTGCCTAATATTGTGTTGGTCCCCCTTTTGCTGCCAAAACAGCCCTGACCCGTCGAGACATGAACTCCGCTAGATCCCTGAAGGTGTGCTGTGGTATCTGGCACCAAGACGTTAACAGCAGATCCTTTAAGTCCTGTAAGTTGCGAGGTGGGGCCTCCATGGATTGGACTTGATGGCCAGCACACCCCACAGATGTTCGATTGGATTGAGATCTGGGGAATTTGGAGGCCAAGTCAACACCTTGAACTCTTTGTCATGTTCCTCGAACCATTCCTGAACAATTTTTACAGTGTGGCAGGGCGCATTATCCTTCCATTAGGGAATACCGTTGCCATGAATGGGTGTGATTTATCGGACCAGGCCACCTTCTTACATTGCTCCGTGGTCCAGTTCTGATGCTCACCTGTCCATTGTAGGCACTTTTGGCAGTGGACAGGGGTGAGCATGGGCACTCTAACAGGTCTGTGGCTACACAGCCCCATATGCAGCAAGCTGCGATGCACTGTGTGTTCTGACACCTTTCTGTCATAGCCAGCTTTAACTTTTCAGCAATTTGTGCTACAATAGCTCTTCTGTGGGATCAGACCAGACAGACTAGCCTTCACTCCCCACGCGCATCAGTGAGCCTTGGGCCCCCATGAGCCTGTCGCTAGTTCATCGGTTGTCCTTCCTTGGACCACTTTTGGTAGGTACTAACCACTGCATACCGGGAACACCCCACAAGGCCATCACAATTTGGCCCTTGTCAAAGTCTCTCTAATCCTTACGCTTGCCCATTTTTCCTGTTTCCAACACATCAACTTCGAGAACCAACTGGTCACTTGCTGCCTAATATATCCCACCCTTGACAGGTTCCACTGAAACGAGATAATCAATATTATTCACTTCATCTGTCAGTGGTCATAATGTTATGGCTGATCGGTATGTGTATAATTGTTTAAAAGATAAATCCATGGTGCAAGTTTGTAAAAATGGTTTGTTTTTGGTAATAATAATAATAATAATAATAATAATAATAATCTTATTTATTCACAGTATCACTTTTCATACAAATATCCCTTCAAAGTGCTTTATAAAATGACAATTATATAAAACAGTAAAAGGATAAATGGCAAAGAATATAGGATTTAATACAAGAAAAGCTTAATTAGCACATTAGAACATTAATAAATATCCAATTAAAATCTAAATTAAAAATAAAAACGAAAATGAGAATACAGAAAGGGAGAGGGAAAGGTGACTCCTCTCAGGCTGGAATTCAAATCAATATGAGTCTCAGCAGACTCTGAGACCCTTGCACTGAGCCTAATGCCCTTGATTCTTTAAATGGCTGCATCCTAAATGAGCACACAACTTGGTGTGAAGCTCAACAACCTTCCTGCCTTAATTGATAGTATATTGTTGTGTTACTCTTTGCTGTTATTGCAAGTGTTCAGCCACAAATGCATAAGAAAAAGCAAGATTGTTTCCTGAAATTTTCCTTATAGCCTGAAGGTTTCATTCAATCAAAGTTTAATAAAGCTGGCAATGAACTGAGGAGAATGTATGTATTCCACAAGGTTACTTTTTATTTCACATATTATGTATGCTGAATACACCTGCAGTCCCTTAAACAATACCTTTTCAGTACTTTTTTTTTAATTGCTACACAGAATTTCGGGTTGAAGTCGAGGAAGTAAAATCTTCTGTGTAATGGAGCCAGTTGTATTATGCATTAGAATCGCATTCACAACAATAAAGGGAATCCCTGATAACAGTTAACATTTGCTATTTATTTTGATTTCTCTGCTCCACACAACCTGTACAAGCTACAAAGCGAACTGTTTTTCTGTGAAATAATCTACAAAAAAGCAGAGAAGGGTAAGTGTACAGCCTCAGGGTAGATTATGTGGTGTGAGTCATTATTTCATTGTAGGATGTATTAAATATTTTGTAGTCTTACTATCTTGTTGTCTTACCTTTTTGTCCCCACCAGGCTTATCGAGCATTTAGCAAGCATTATTTACCACCTCTCAAAAGCAAATCTGTTTTCATATGATCTTTTAGATTGCAGCAACCAAGTAGATAGTTTTGCATTGAGCTGTATGCTCAATCAATACGGACAGTTCTTGAAAACTCAGGTGAACTAATATAGATAGTATAAGTTACATTTGGAAATGAAACATTTGGTATCATGTATCAATCACTTAGAATTGCATAGTGCTTAGAATGATCTCATCTATAAGTTGCTTAAACAAATTCTACATCATTCTTCTATGTTATGTTTTATTATAGTAAACAAAACTGAAATCTGCTTTTAAAAAAATGTATGAACTTAAATTATATAATAAAATTCATTGCCTCCAAAACTAATTGTAATACAAGAAAAATACAAGAAAAAGAATTTCATTTCAGTGTGGAAAATGGCAGCTGGCAAAATGCTTAAACTAGAAAGTATGTGCCAGGTTCCTGCTACAAACGCTTGGTAGTATGTATTGGTACAGGTACAGGTTTAGGTTTTACTAAAAGCAATACAAACCATAAGGAGGCACACAGGCAACTCTAGGTGAGACAGACTAAGGTTAAAAGCAGATAAACAGGCATACAATGCGAAACCCACAGTATCACCATAGAACAGAATCTGGAGTGAGACTGCCAAGAATCATTATGAGTACAGGTTATTTAAGGGGTGCTGAAGATTGCAAACAGGTGTACATGATTAGAAGGCAGTTGACATGGCAGACGATACTTGAATATTGTAGTTTGTGCTTCAGTGATGTACTCTTCCATGGCTTTTCATTGAAGAGCTAGTATCAGAGAACAAATCACTCACAGTTATAAGCTCTATGAGGAGGCAGAACACATGTTTTGGCCTTATTGAATACCTCCTAAAACTTTAACAGCCTGAGATGCTAACTGACAGCTCTCAACATATTCATAGACGCAATGGTTATAATGTGGCAGAAAATACATTTGTCATGGCAGTAAGAGGACCAGGTTGTTATTTCTTCTTCATACCAGGAGATTCTTGGATTGTGTGTTTGTAGCCATGGCAACACTTGTACAATGGGGTTGGTGGGAAATTCTGTGATGAAGAGGGAGCTCACTTCAATATACATGGCTGCTCTGTGACTAGGTCAGATGAGCTCAATGCAATGTGCTACGTCTCCAGGGTGAAAACAAAGACCCTTCTTCAGTAGCGACTTTGTTTTTGTGGCTGATCTGCATGGGTTCTGGAGAGGTAATTGTTTCCTTTTCTATAACAACTGACTCGTGTGTGGGGCCAGGGTTTCTTCTCTCCATGCGGAGCACGTAAAGACAAATAGTCAGTGCAATGAGTTAGTATAGTAACAGGTTGCTAGGTTCTGTGACTATTGTATATCTCGCATCAATCTTTGACAAAATGTGGTGATCAAAGCTGACTTATTCTAGCCAATTCCTGAGCTGTTTCAGAGTTAATTCAGTCTAGAGCATTACCCATTTCAAAAGACTGTGCTATTTTATCTTTGTCAAAGTCAATTAGGAACAAGACAACCACAGAAGCATAAATACCAACAGTATTAGCGACAACTTTATGAGTTTTTTCAGTGATGAAATTGAAAATATTAGACTTTGATAACTAACTATGTTGAGACAATATAACCACATTAATAGAGCGATTAGAGTCATTTACTCCAATTCAACAGACTGAACTAATTTAATGAATTCCTCAAAATCATCACTTGCTAGACTGTACTGTATAGCTGTACTAGTTGTACAGTTTCCTTCACTTACCTTCACACTTCCTTACACAAATATTACCAGAAGCAATCGAACTTCTATTAAGAATAATCAACTCTCCCTTAGTAAAGGCTATGTACCTAAATCCTTTAAACTAGCAGTTATCAAACCTTTGGTTTAAAAAAAAAAAACCTTGACCCTTGTCAATTGTCAAACTATAGGCCAATATCAAACCTACCTTTTATATCTAAGGTGCTAGAAAAAGTTGTGTTAGAGCCATAAGGCTCATACTTTCATAGGAATCACATCATTAAATCTTTCAGTCAGCACTTAGGCTTCATCACAGTATTGAGATAGCGTTGGTTAAAGTGGTAAATGACCTACTAGTGCAGCTTTTGATGCCATAGATCACAATATTATTCTAGAAATACTAGAAAATGTTTGAGTTAGGGAAAAGCTCTTTTCTGGCTCAGATCTTATTTGACTGATCCTTATCAGTCTGTAGCTGTAAATGTTGACTTCTCTAAGTAAGTAAGTAAGGTTTGGTGTTTCAAAAAGCTCTCTCCTAGGCCCACTGCACTTTTCCCTGTATATGCTACCTCTGGGTGGCAAGATAGAAGTATGTCTACTAGGATCACAGGCAAATATAAGTCAGCTTTCTTGTTATGTAGTAACTCTGGGTGGTCTTTCAGTTACATCATGTGCAGTGGGGAAAGACCATGGCATTATTATTGACTCCAGCCTCTCGTTTGAAGCTCATGTAGATAATATTACTAGGATAGCCTTTTATGTCAGAAATAATGCAAAGATCTGAAATTTGATGTGACTACATAATGCAGAAAAACTAGTTCATTCTTTTATTACATCTAGGTTGGACTACTGTAATGCCTTGCTGTCTGGATGTTCCTGTAGGTGCTTAAACAAGCTCCAGTTAGTCCAGAATGCAGCAGCCAGAGTCCTTAATAGAACCAGAAGATGTGACCACATCACACTTATCCACGCTGCATTGGCTTCAATCAAAAAGTACAAGCTCTTTGTTGGTTCTTTGAATAATGAAGGCTACAGCAGATGGCAGAGCTTTCTCTTACGAAGCTCCACATCTATGGAACAACCTTCCAATTAACGTTCACGACTCGGACACAATCTCAGTCTTTAAGTCTAGGTTGAAAACCTATTTGTTTAGTCAAGCCCTTTTTAATAGCCTTTCACCTCCATAAAAGCACAATCTCATGGGCATAGTAGTAGTAAACTACAGTATGTATACTGTATATTATTATATATGTTATATAGATATTTGAATACTGTTGCCTCCCGCTCTCACACATTCACTTAGGTTTCTTGATGGTGCTGGTTTATGCCCCAGGGAGCCCTCATGCCTGTGATACTTTCTGGTTCTCCCTTTTAGTTACACTGTCATAGCTAATTTCTAGTCCCTTCGAGTCCCTGCTTGCACTCTGTTCACAATGTACATCCTCTTACACCACTACAGAACATTAGCATACCTAATAATCTGTTCTCACTCTCCCCCCTACCTCTCTCTCTCGATTTTTCTCTCTTTCTCTCTCTCTCTCTCTCTCTGTGTGAGGTTACACATGTTACTCCTGCTACCTGATGAGATGCCAGTACGTGACCCTAATTCTTTCTGCCTTCTGGAACTGCTTGGCCCATCCTGATTCTCTACATCTGCTTGGAGCTTCCTTCACCTGAGACTCACTCACTGCTGCTGAGGATGGCCCCACAGGGGGGACCCTAAAAATTACCATGAGATCGCTTCAGCAAAATCACAGCCTATCCATGACTCACAGATATTTGAGGCTCACAATATATAGACATTTTTAAGATCTAGTAACAGAAACCAAATTCATTTGATTCATTTTGGCCACAGTGTATGGTGTTTATTGATTTCTCAGCACTCTGCTGATTGCATTTTGCCATATAGCATTTATTTTGTTCATCCTCTATATGTGCTGCTGCAACCTGCACTCAATTCCATCAGTCTTGAGTCCCTTAAAAATGGTGTAACTTGACTGGTCACCTCACAAAATATGTATGACTTCTAAGATGTGAGAGCATTTTTATTGCATATTTATTAAGTTGGAAAGCTATGATCACTAAAATCAACTAACCTTCACCTCATTTTCTCATGTCTTGCCCTGTGTGAATTATTATAATTTTGCAATTGTGAATTATTGATGCATTTGTGTGTTTGTTTAGAGGTATAAGACATGGCCTTGTTACCTATTTTTGAGTTTGTTCATTTACTCACATCAGTGAAAGACAATTATTGGACTAAAACTAAGACTAAAGCTCAGATGTACGTTTAAAAAGGGATGCCAGGATACCATTTTTTCCAGACTGAGTATGATTTCACATTTTTTGGTACTCACTAATACCGATACCAATAATTGTCATTTGTTTTGGCAAAAACACTTACCAGTTTTAAGTATGTGCATTTTCATTTCTGCCGGTGTCTTTGTTTTGAGAGAGATAATGTTTGGTGTTTAATGAGTAATAATTAATAGGATAAGTGTAGTTTGAGAGCAACCTGAATCCCCACTGACAACCCTCTCAGTCATGTTGATTTAAATCTCCTGTGTATTAATTACTTAAACATTATTGTTATGTCTGGATGTAAAGCACCCAGGAAAACTAAAAAAAAAAAAAAAAGCTCTATTATTAAGCTTGTTTTATTTGTAGTGATCTGCCTAAAAATGTGATGTGAGACAGTGGAACTGTGAATAACCAATAGGTTTGTGCTTATTTTGTTTCTCCATGTTGGTGGAAAATGTGTACAGCATATAGAAAGTGTGGTTTTGTGGTTTCACTGGTTTCACTCACCCATCAGTGAAGAAACAGAAGTGAATGAGGTCTTCATGTGACGTGTATAGATGCAAATTGCCCTTTAATTTTAATGATGGATGTCACAGAACATTATATTTAGCCCTGTTTATGCTTCCCTGGTTTAAATAGTGGCCATGAAAAAGCACATACTTGGGGGTTCATGCACTTAGACTACTAATTTTGTTCTTTATTATATTAGTGAGTTGATTTTAAATAAAGTGTTTTAGCTAGCTACATTAATTACTTTGGATGGAGTAGGGTTACTGTGGAGAAGTGTGTCTTTTGTTTCAGCTGTAAGTAATGTACACTCCTGGGCAAAAAAAAGAGGACCAAGCCCATTAATATTGGCAAATAGTAAGCTTTTAATGGTCTTAACAACAAATCATTGGTCAGAAAATGAGCAAGAATGAAACAGATGCACTCCTGAGAGCTCCTGTGCCTCCATTTGCTGGTTTCCTTTTGCTGCAGTGAACTGTTTGTTTGGGGAAAAGCTAGAAACAGGGAAATTCACTGTCTGGATGTACAAAATGTTCCAAAAATATCTTCTGGGATGTATTTTTTTAAAGATTAGTCATTATTTGGTTATCTGCCGCACCCGATGCAGCCCATCAAGGGCCACAAGGCATAAACATTTAAAGAAATCAAACAAAAAAGCTATCCCATATTAACTTTCTTTATCTATTTGTTTAATTCTTGCTCTGAATATTTTAAGAATATTTTACGATTATTTTTTCCAGGACAATGTAAAATAAATTTACTGGCAACAGGGTTGGCAATAAAATACTTTTTAAAAATTCTACAGTAAACAACTATAAAATATATTTACACTATGTTCTCTAATATCTTACATAGTATAAAATAACACAATCAACATTTGCTCATTTGGCTGATGCTTTAAAAAAAAATCTGTTGTCTGTAAAATACTGTAAGATACTTCAATGTCATTTAATTCAGTAGTCTTTAATATTCATTTCTGAGTGGCTTTTATCGCTCAAATCTTCATGGTAGAGCAGCATCAGATGCCAGTAATCCTCTCTGTCTTGATTTGTCTTTTTAGCATTGACAGCTCTTGAAATTGAAATTCAACACCTAGAATCAGCTCTAATCCTTAGCTTTCTTGTGCATAAACTAACGATGTAATGGCACCCAGCTGACAAAAATACAAATGAACATCCATTATATAAAAGGGTTTGTAATTTCCTAAAATTAAGCTGCTGTTGTGCGCATTAATCTCATAGCTATTGTTTTGTTTTAATCCAGTGTGCTGTGACACAGAAAACTTGTGTCAATGTCCAGTTGTTTATGAACTGCACTGTACAGGGCAGATATCCAGTAGGAAAATGAGTGATACTGTCTGATAACTACAACAGATGGAGGGACAAACTGCACAACCATAATTTATAAGCAACATGACAGAATTATAACCAAGATAACAGCACAGAGAAATACACAACAGCAGCTGAGCGCTCAGAAGGATGTACACAGGGAGAGGTTGGACATGATGACATATTCATTAATATAGTTAATATAACTTCCAAGTAAAAGGTAGATAACTGTCCTTTATGTTCAGAAGCACTTCTTGGAATGCTGGCATTCAAGTCATGATCAGACGATTTGGATCAATTCATCCGTTTATGAGGAACCAATTGAAATGATTTGAGGCAACAAAATGATTATTATCAATTATAGTTGATTATAAATGGATCATTTTCAATTATAGTTGATTATACATAAATTATTATCAGAAAGGACATACAACTGGTATGTAAAAAAGTTAATATACAAATTCATATTTTGTAAACGGATATAAATAGGCTAGCAAGGTGATTTCACTGTAAAATTGGGTTTTTTACATTGTCATGATCATTCACAAATTAACAGTAGGCCTACATCAGATTCTTAGCAAAGTTGGTTACATATTGCTTAAATGATATTGCCTTATGAATTAAAATCGTATCATATCGTAGCAGATTCAGTGGTATCATCAAATAACAAATTGTAGCCTTATGAATCAAAACTGCATCATATAGCAGTTTCATTGGTATCATCAAATAACAAATCGTTGCCTGAAGAATCAAAATCATTTTGTGTGGAAGGTTTACAGTCCTACCACCTACAGTTTAGGTGATAATTTAATAATTAGGTGAAATTTTTTCTATGCCACACAATAGTTTGATATGGCTAATGACGAGGTCCTAAATCAACGTCTCTGATTTTGCCATTTTGGTGTTCAGGAATCCAGGCTTCAGTTTATCATTGTGTAATGCAAATGTTATCCTCATGGAATATGCAGAAATCATTAGA
>NC_069718.1:24446381-24598881 GCF_027358585.1 Pangasianodon hypophthalmus | reverse complement strand
ATTAATAATGCAGTACCTTCCACTTTGAAGATAGTATTCGATGTGCCATCTTAAGCTGCACTTCAGGTAATAGCTGTCAATGTGTCCACTACCAGCATAAAGCTGTGGAGTGTTCAGGACCGATATGATCAGGAGAAAGGTGAACCCACAGTCTGACCAGCCATATCTACTGCGCAGGCTCTGGCTCCAATTTTAACTTACTGTGCAAACTCATTCAAGATGGCGACTTTCGATTCAACCATACTAAGGCTTCAAACCATCATAATGGCATTAAATGCCGCCATGTTGTCCACTCATACTATATATACATATACAGTCATTGCTTGTGACTCATTAGTTTAAAAAAGTGATATTATGCGAGCAATGTTATGCCAATTCCAAGCTTGGTTTGGGTGTATATGGTAAAGCATAAGTTATAGCCTGAAGCAGGCATGTGTATGTTATAATTTTATTTGTACATTAAAGTTTTACACTGAATCTATGAAGCACTTTTCTCCAAATTCTACTAGAGGAAACTGTTAGCTATCTGGCAAGCAAGCCAGGCTACTCTTGTAATTGCTGGAGTGTGGTCTACAAACACTAATGTCTACACTTTACAAATGACAAGATAACATAAAGTTAATAGTAAGAATGCATCATATCATTAGTCACTGCGTCTGCTAATCAGAAATGTGCCCTATTACCCAGAAAATATAGTACAGTAACTTATAGTAGGGGTGCAGAAATGCAGTAAGATGTCTGGAGTCCAACACAAATTGGTGATTTTTTTGCTCACCAAATCACTGGGACCAAAGTTGATAATTTTATGAAATTCAGAAATTACAGAACAATAAATTGCAACATTGTTTTATCATGACATTGTTCCTGTAAAGCATCTCTTTGTTTCTCTCATTCAGTATAATGCAGGCCGACAGTCCACCAAGGAATTAAGATCACAGCCTAACTGCCATCACAGTACACCTTAGCTAAGCGAGGAGAAGAGGAGGGATGGCATTAAAACAACACCAAGCCTCTAAGAGGGGATGTATGAGCAGCATGCAAAAACACAGGCAGAAAATCATGTTGTGTATAACACTTCAATGAGCATATTATGAGGAGAACTTTTCCTGTGCCCTTGAGGGTATACCAAGGATTCAAAGCACAGACTGACACACTGCAAACATGGCAAATACACAGGGGGAGGTTAGATATTGTGGATTAACTTGATTTTAAATTATCTCAAATGATAAAATCATGTTTTTGTATTTTTAAAGTTTTTTTTTTTTTAAACTAAGATAAGCACATTGATTCCTACCTAAAATTGTAGTTGTATATATATATATATATATATATATATATATATATATATATATATATATATACACATACATATATATATTCTGATCAGCCGTAACATTAAAATCACCTGCCTAATATTGTGTAGGTCAACCCTTGTCGTGCCGCCAAACAGCTCTGACCCGTCAAGGCATGGACTCCACAAGACCTCTGAAGATATTCTGTGGTATCTGGCACGAAGACGTTAGCAGTAGACCCTTTAAGTCCTGTAAGTTGTGAGGTGGGGCCTCTATGGATCGGACTTGTTTGTCCAGTACATCCCGCAGATGCTCGATCGGATTGAGATCTGGGGAAGTTGGAGGCAAAGTCAACACCTTGAACTCTTCGTCATGTTCCTCAAACCATTCCTGAACAATGTTTGCAGTGAGGCAGGGCGCATTATCCTGCTGAAAGATGCCATCGTCATTAGGGAATACTGTTGCCATGAAGGGGTGTACTTGGTCTGCAACAATGTTTAGGTAGGTTGTACGTTTCAAAGTAACATCCACATGAATGCCAGGACCCAAGGATTCTCAGCAGAACATTGTCCAGAGCATCATACTGCCTCTTCCAGTCTGCTGTCTTCCCATATATACATATATTCCCATATATGTATATACATATATACATACACTTGGGCAAAAAAATGGACCAAGCACAAAATGGCAAATTAGCAAGAATTAAACAAACTTAGTATGGGATAGGAAGACATGTGTTAGTTTGAATTTTACATCAAACATTTTAATCATTATCATGATTTTTCCTTTGCATACAAGAAGACTATAAGTGAATAAGTGAGTCTTTAAAGAAAAGACTCTAAGTGAATTACTCTGTTTCTTGCTTTTCCCTCAAACACTTCACTGCAGCAAAAGTAAGCAAAATAGTACAGGAGCTCTCAGGAGTGCATTTGTTTAATTCTTGCTAATTTTCTGACCAAGGATTTGTTGTTAAAACCAATAAAGTTTAATATTAGCCTTTTTTGCCTAGGAGTGTATTATATGTTTTATATATTGTCAAGGCTTGGTTTGAACATTGAATTTTATATGGAGAGGGTATATAATTGTAAAACATTTTTAAAATGATAATGATTCGTAAAGTATAGTTCAGTGCTGACTCAGTTTTGCTAAGCAAAAGCACTCAGACTGTTACAGGTAGACCGTTATCATAAACTGTAAGGTTTAGGAATTCAGTTATTCATTGTGTAGCAAGATTTCATTTTTGATTTTGTCCATCTTTTTTTTTGCCTCAACCATAACCTAGAATTATATCATTAGGAATGAATATAAATTACCTTTAGGCCAATAAATCACACACGTGTATGTACTCAGTTTGAAGTGTAGCTGAATTTTGTCAGGTTTTGAGTTTTCACCACCCTGGAAAGGAGTAGTGAGTTATTTTCGATTTTTGTTGGGCTGTGGAAGAGTGAACACAGTTGAAAAGCAGCATGGTCACTTTATGTGTCTTCTACGGTATATACAATATATTGATCAGGACAATCCAAAAAAGATCAATAAAAGAATGCATAATAAAAAGATGTAACATATATATCGAGCAGATCTTAACCTGTGAGGTGTACTACAGCTCAACACTTCATCCAGATCACTGTGTCTCAAAGCAAGAGTTAAATTTGTGCTTAAAAGTTGTTCAGAAGTGACTGTCATATCCCTAGCCACAAGGCATGTGTGTGCAGCAGTGGATCTCTCCACTCCACTGTACTTTCTGGGGCTAAAGCAGTAGTGCTGTGATAACCTCATGGTGCAGCTGAGCTAAAATGGTTGCCAAGTTCTTACAAAAATGCTAGGCAGTCAGAAGAGCTGAGGCTTTGGCACATCTCCTGTACACCTGAGCTCAGTGGCACAGCTGCTAATTACTGCAGGGTGCCACATGGCTGCATAGAGTCCTCTTATCCCTCTCCCACTTTTAATCAGCAATCAAACACTCCAAATGCCTCTCCTCTTCATCAGGTACTTTCGGCTGTTCGGACCAATTTGCTGGATGTGGACATTATCTCTGATTGCAACAGAAGTATGTGTTTGCTATATTTGTTCCTTTCATGTTGAACTGGCACAGAAGGCTGCTAGATATTTGGTCAGCCTGAGCAGCTGGGAATTTTTTTTTCCCCTCTCCTCAGCTTTTTCATAGTCCTTGCCCCCTCACAGACACCTCAATTACACAGCCATCTTACCAAGGGCTTGCCAAGTCAAATGGTGGTGTTACCGTTTGCACCAATAGAGCTGATCTCAGCATTCTGGAAAAAATTATGCCCTCTCCACAGTATTTTATGACCTGCAGTGCAGTAATCAGCAGGGTCATTCAGCCCAGGGCCTGTCTGGTTCTTTCAGGGGGTTGCAGACTCCATTTTCTACCCTACAGTCCCCGCTTCAGGCCAACCAGGACAGATTACATTCAATTCAATCATCCTTAGCCCAGCAGTTGTCCTTTTTTACAATCTGCTATCATATCTCCTCTCTCCCTTCTGTCTGGGCTGAGAGGGAGGGAGGAGCGGTTCTCAGATCTGCGCTCTGACTCAGGCAATAACATGTTATATATGACCAGGAATGGAGATAGATGTCTGTGAAACATCATTCCCTGGGCAAGGGAATGATTTGTGGGGGGTTTTTCAGTCACTTTTTCAATTCCTGAGGAGCTACTGTAATGTCTAGTTGTGAAAATTCAAGGCAACTAGACTTGTTTTATTATCCTGAAGATTTTTCATGATACCAAGATTATAATACAAGTCTGAATTGCCTTGACTTACTACTACGCTGCAAAAAAAAGACATGTTTGCAAGTGAAAATATCTTGAATATAGTCACCTTTATCTAGTATTTCCTATTATAAGATTGCAATAGACCAAATATAAGATCATTAAAACTATTTCTAGACATTTTTTAAATAATTTCAAGCTTTAAACAGTCTTGTACTATTGGCAGATACTATTTTGCTAATTTTAAGCATTTAATTAAAAAAGAAGCAAAAGTATCTGCCAATAGAATAAGAAAAATTAAAGATTGAAATTAGTAAATGTGTCTAGACATAGGACCTAGACACTTGAAAATCTTTATAGACTTAATGCAATTTTACTCTATATAGAGTGTTTTCTCGAATCATTCTGATTTTCATGATTATAGTAACCAGTTTCTGTTATACCATATACTGTATATACATTTTTCCCCTGTTCTTGGAAACTGTCTAAGATAATCCTCATTATTTTCCTCAGACTGAGGAAGGACTCTGGGGAGGGAAGCCTCTTAATGGATCTCATGCCATATAATACGCTCTGTTTTATCTTCTTTGCAAAACACTCATTGTCCTTTTTACTCACTTACTGCCTTGAGCAACCTTAAACATCAAAATTTGAAATGCTCTGGCCAAGAGTGTCACAATTTTGGCAGGTCTCCACCGTGTTTGTCTCCCTGAAGTAGTGCAGCTTGTCGGCAGACACAGCTGTAGTGAGTACCTACAGTGTGGTTGAATGAGTTGATGCATCTGCATTACATTTACATTTACATTTATGGCATTTGGCAGACGCCTTTATCCAAAGAGATTTACAGAAGTGCTTTGAAGTCTCTATCAATAAATACGGTCTGATACTGGTTCACTAGGACACGGACTAAGAATACCATCATTGTGAAAATTCTGTTGGGGAGTTAATATAGTAAAACATCCTGTAGTTGATCTCTCATTCATTTCATGTCCTACTGTTCAACATGTTTAGAGCTGATCATGCTACTAAACTATAGCACAAGGCGGCACTGGTAATAAAGCATTTATTATACATGGGTTATACTGCAGCTGAGCTCAAGTCCATGTTCAAATCCCATTACACATGTATATAACAATACATTCACATGCTCACATATTCTCTGGTCAGCTGGAGCTAGTGTGTGATTATCTCTTTGGGAGTAAATCCACGATAGAAAAACGTATGGATGTCAGCACAAGGCTCACTGTTAATGTTTCAACATTTGCTCATCTGACTGAGGCTTTTATCCAAAGGGACTTACAATTGAGACAGGATACGACTGGCAGTGCTGGGCTATGAACTCACAACCTTCTGTTCAGTAGCCCTAAACTTTACCCACTGAACCCCTACTTTGCTTTGCACACCACTTTCCTGATTGTTATTCTTTGATCATTTTCATCCTAGAGTTTGATTTATGATTGAAAAAGCAAGACAAAAAGCAACATCTGATCCTGGTGCAGATTTATTTAATTTACTCTCCTCTCGCCATGTGATAAGGAGATTCAGCTTTCCTCCAGTAATTCATCAACGTAACCTACTTTTTCAAGGGGCGTTGTTTAACCGGTAATTACTGACTACAGTCAGTAACAGAATAAATATTTAATATTTAATATAAATAAAAAAAAAAAAAAAAAGAATATGGAGAACTTGCATTAACAGCGATCGAAAACAACATTGTGTCAACATCTTCCCAATTAGCACGACGGGCTGCATGTGATGTAGCTGAGACAAAAGATGTGTGTGTGTGTGTGTGTGTGCTTTCTGGGATCACTTTGGACAGATGAGCCCTGCTCGAGTTCATGAGTCTTACATATCTATTATTAATCAGGCAGTGAGACAGGCAGCAAAACAAAGGCCCATCCTCTGGGTGCTGTGCTCACTTGACACACACACACACACACACACACACACTGCAAAGAGAGACGTCCAGCTCCTATGTCAGTCTGTGTGCTCACTTTGAGGACTGCTCCCCGTGACAGCAGAGAAACCCCGTCTAAGCACTTTGATCACTCAAAAGTCTGAAACCATTTGCAGAGACTGAACGCATGGTATGTTTTTGCTGTCAGGGGAAAGAGCCCTCCTATCATGACAAGGAGTATGCTCTATCTCCCAAGCATGGGTAAGTCATGAGCTCCGAGAGGCTATGAGATGGGATATCTGCAAACCTACATTTGAAACATTATACAATATATAAATAGCTCAGCTCCCTGCTAGGGTAATCCTGAAGCCATATTCTCTCTCTCTCTCTCATTCTCTCTCTCTCTCTCTCTCTCTCTCTCTCTCTAGAGAGTATTTTCTGGGGATGTGTGTACGATCCGGTACATTTTCCTGCCTGCAGTGTGTGCTGTCTGCTGTAGAATACAATAAGCCTGTGTAATTCAGGCAGCTCATCACTCACCAAACACCTGTGTGAGTGTGTGCAGTCAGAAAAAAAAAGCAAGCAGTCATTGCTTTAACATCTTCTTTTTGTTAATGTACAAAATTTTCCTTAATGTCTACATTATGTTTGTTGAGATTTAAGGACCTAAGTAGTGGAGTTCCATCTTTCTTTATAGTTTCAATACTTCATATTTTAAATATAAGAAGACACCTCATTGATTCATGATTCTGTAAAATCCATAAGATATTCTGTAAAGGATAATTGTAGCTATTAAATTTGTGACACTGTGACTGGTGCATAATCACTATAATCATGTGCTGCTGTTAGAATCTGCCACTGAAATTGTAAAAAAAAAAAAAAAAATTGATTGACATTTAATATTTTAATTATACACTTCAGGCTGAATACTAAGTCTGTTTATGATTCATTATATAATAAATAAACCATCAAATTAATTATCAGATTAGAAAGAACATTTCGTTACTAAACTGAAGCGGGGTCTTCAGCATGTACTGAACTTTATAATATCCATGGCATTAAGGAACTGAAAATCTGAGAGAAAAATGTAATGAACGTTGTTTTGATAGGGCATAAAAAAAATTCCTGTGAATTTCTCAACCAAACAAATATGCAGAAAATCTCTACTAAAGGTAAGAAAGGTTAATATCTGACCTCGGTGTGGCTTTCAGAGTACAAGGGTTTAATAATTAATGCCCTTTCACTGAGACATTCTGATAACGTCTGCAGAAGAATATTAAAGAGTAATACTGCCTCCCCAACCACCAAGGCGGGAGCTTGCACTCTCTTATGTGTGTTTGCCTCATCCCTTTATTTTTGCCTCTTATTTACTCGATTTGTAGGCAGATGGTAGGAAGAGTCTGCAGCAGGTGAAAGATAGAGGAAAAGAGAAGGTGAGAGATCCCACTACTGATCCTGATTTGCATATTTGTTCTCTAATTATAGGCTGTGAAAAATCTATGAAAATCTAGATTGAGCTAAATTCCCTAACCATAATTCATAGGAATTTCAAATATGGCAGCTTTCTTCATTTAATACTAACTATTATTCTTCATAATTGTTGCAGTGGTAAGCATTTAAAAAATCTAGAGAGTGGACTTCAGAGCTAATTAGTCCCGTAATTCCTTTTGTATAAAAAAGAGCACCAACTCTCCTACCATATTATGAACATTTGTTAATTGATCAATGGTACATAGGAAGCTACTTTATGTAGGTATGATGGAATAGGCTCTGTATAGGAGATGAAAATTCACCACAATAGTTCCCCAAGGCTACATATTTGAGAAGTGGTGACAGACTCCAACCCTGGTGGGCAACACCCTGCAGAATTTAGCATCCTGCTTCATTTAACATCTGATTAGCACTTTTCAACTAATTACCAAGATCTTTGTGGGCTAAAGGAGGAGTGGAGGACTGGAGGCTAACACCCATGTATAAGACTATTATCGTTTATGAAATGAAAAACAGGGTCTTCTATTGTGATTAATGTGCTAGGTTTATGCAGGGCAATGTGGAAATGTAGTACTAATCTCATAGCCCAAAATGAGTTCCTTCACATGTACATTTTTGTGTTTTATTTTAGGCAAGACATTACAGGTAGAAATGATTATTTCAGATTTTCAGATTTTTGGATAAACTGCATCAACAGCATGTCTTCCATTAGACTGTAGTAATAATAAATATCAGCCCAGCAGAAATGTTTATTTCACTGTTCATCAACACTAGATGATATTCCAGTTATGAGAACCAACAGTAGTAGCAGTGAAGGCATAACGAGTGAGCAGGATTGAGTAACATTTAACACTCACATGATATAAAGGTTTATGCTAACCGTAAAGAATAAAATATATATTGCAGAATCCGGTGTGTATGTTGGGAAGAAGGACAAGGGAAATAAGTGACCTTTTTATGGCGCTTCGTGCTTAATTTTATTGTTCCTTTTATTTTTATTCTAATGCTTTTCAGTGCTTGTGTTCTCACAAACACACACAAACACAAACAGTTCAGCTCCACTTTGCGTTCTTCTGCAAGGACAAACAAAGCACAAATATGTAAACCCGCCGTGATCACACACAAGTAAGAATCCTCGCTTGACCAGGCCACATATACCAAACAGAAATTTTCATATAATGCATCATGTCTAGGATCACGTTTTCTTTCAATGAATGAACCCTTGACAGGGGGTTACGTTACGCTGCCTACAGCTGCCATCTTCATTCAAAGAAAAATACAGACAACAAATAAACCATACTGAAGAAATATACACATGACAGACAGTGGTGTAAAATGCACTGTAATGGAAAAAAGCATGTGGGACTTACTATCGTAATCACAAGTGACTTTGTGCATTAATACAATTTTCAATTTTCTTTTTCAGTCAGCATGAATGTCAGTATCAGTGTAGCAAGAAAAGCATTCTGTCTCTGTTCTATCTATCTATCTATCTATCTATCTATTTTTTCTGCTTCCTCTCTCTTTCTTTCCTTCTCTATCTATCCGTGCTAGAGGGGGGCCTCTAGGTCACTCAGCCACCTGGACTGAGCCATGTCCTTCAGCTTCAAACATGTGTACATCTGGAGAACACTTACACACAAATTCAGTACCTAGTGTTTGGGCCTCAGGTCTAATTAGACCATGACAGAGGAATCTCTCTATACTGCTTTGCTCCACATGCTCCACAACAACCCTTCTCCCCCAGCTCTTTCTTTCTACCCTTCCCACATTTAAGGCGTTTGGTCCAGTGATTAAAACATCATCCAGTCAGGTAATCTGCTGGTACTGCTATTAAACCAAGTTCCAAATTTCTTCCCTCTTTCATATTTGCAAAACGCTTACATGATTACACCCTCAGTGTGGTGTCTATTACTTGTATTACCTAAAACACACTGAGCAACGCACTATTGGTTGAATTCATACTCTGTGATTTAAGTTCAAAGGTTACATGAATATTTTTCAGTTTCACAGAAGAATGTTTGCACGCAACTTATTTGCAATACCATCTATTACACTTTGAATATCAACATTCTGGCACAAGTATCAATCTTTCACTTGAATTTTGTGTATGAGATTGTCTGCACCAACTTATTTTAACCAAGCTAACCTCTACCACTATGCAGTTTGAATAAGATCGATATGTAATAAATAATTAGACCACATGATTAGACTTACCAGGCTCATGAAACTTCTCTCTGCAAACACAAATGGGCTTGCAAGTCACATCGTAACATGGCACGGGAACATGGGTATTTTTAAAATGTGGTTCGTTTTTATCCTGTAAATTCTTTCAGATACTGAGAATACAGATATTTTCCTTGTTTTAAAAATACCTGGATTAATGTACCACATTACCATGTGCCTTGCAAGCCAGTTTGCAGAGAAGAGGAGAAGTTGGTCTAGAGCCTGGTCTAACCATATGTTGTGAAAAGCACAAACTTTACACAAGTTGGCATTGTTCAATATGTAAAAAAAAAAAAAAGAAAAATTACTTATTCCATATCGATCTTATTCAAATAGCTTAATGGTAGACGATAGCTTGGTTAAAATACATTGGATGTCTCATTCAGAGCATTTGAGTGAAAGTTATGCAACTTGCTATGCAACATATAGGAGGTGCTGCAGATAAGGTGTATGCGAAAGTTTTTCTGTGAGACTGGGTCGATTTTTACATAAGGAAGGTTACACATTTTCAGACTCGGGTTACGCAGCTGTGTAAGCTGATTTTCTGAGTGCCCTGGTAAAATAATGCAAATCGTCTGTGTGTAGTTCGTGCCTCCAGCATTGCCAGATTTTTCTTGACTAGCATCAGAGATAGGATTTTTAATAGCATCTAGACCACCACATTTAAATACAAACCACTGCCTTCAAGCCAGAAAAAATTAGGGGATTGAAAATACAGACTAACAATACAAAAGCAGATAGTGTGGGTTTTTTTTGTTTGAGAAATAGAGGACATGAAATCAAAAGTGTGTGCAGAATGAAAACTATCTTTTCATGATTTTAGTTCATAATTAATTAATAATGCCAATGTTCTTGTTAATGCAGTGTGGTCTCCTGTAAAGAAAATGTGCATCCAGTTTGAAGGATAAGCTGACCAAGCATTCATCTGGTACATTTACAGTTCAATTTAATTGTTGCTCATAATTTTATGCATAAAAAAAATCAGGCCTTGATATAAACAATGTCTCAGATTAAAATACTGTCTCCTTTGTGCAGAAACAAAATGTGGAAATTGAAAGTCTACTTAAGTCTGTCGTTACATTTGAGGTCTGAAATCTTGATTTGTGTCCTACATCCATCTCCGAATCTTTGAATCCTTGTGTGCAATGTGTGTTATGTCCAGATAAGCAGAACCAAGTGTCTGGGTTTTGTGCAACACTCTTAGTGAACCCAAATAAATAATATTTCTAGTGACTAAAAGATCTGTGGTTCAGTTAAATATTATTCATGTACTGTACAGAACATGAAACGTGCTGGCGTTTAATAACAGTGAGTCACGCTGACTCACTGTTTGTTTACCGTGTCAGCACCCTATAAATTACTACAGATACATGCTTCTACAGAGCATTTCAATTAATGTGTTTAAGATGTAATCTGTAGAAGGCTGCACCGTGTTAATTACATGATTTGCATAAGGTGATTAAGACAGCAGTCACACAGGAAATGTCCTCAGGAGCAGGCTGATGGGACTGAGCTTCCCACACTGCATTTCAGTCACCTATGATTAAGCTAGAAAGTATGGTAAAATAATGAACAGTTTTAGCACTAGAGAAGGGAATGCATGGGCAGAAACAAACTAACACACTACAAGTTTTCTTTTCTTAAGTCATTCGACTCACAGCATATGCAGTTTTTTGCTATATCCACATACAGTCAGGTCCATAAATATTGGGACAGTGACACAGTTTTGGTAATTTTGCCTCTGTACACCACCACAGTGGATTTGAAATGAAGCAGTCAAGATGTGACTGAAGCGTAGACTTTCAGCTTTAATTCAAGGGGTTTAACAAAAATATTGCATTAACTGTTTAGGAATTACAGCCATTTTTTACAGAGTTCCTCCATTTTCACAGGCTCAAAAGTAATGGGACAAACTAATATAATCATAAATATTAGGATTGTTTTTATTACTTGGAGGTAAATCCTTTGCAGTCAATGACTACCTGAAGTCTGGACCCCATGGACATCACCAAATGCTGAGCTTCCTCCCTTGAGATGATTTGCCAGGTCTTTACTGCAGCCATCTTCAGTTGCTGCTTGTTTGTGGGTCATTCTGCCTTCAGATTTGTCTTCAGTAAGTGAAAAGCAGCTCAGTTGGGTTGATGTCAGGTGACTGACTCGGCCATTTAAGAACATTTAATTTCCAAGCTCTTGGGCTGCTTTCACAGTATGTTTTGGGTTGTTATCCATCTGTACTGTGAAGCGCTGTCCTATCAGTTTTGCAGCATTTGACTGAATCTGAGCAGAAAGTATAGCTCTGTACACTTCAGAATTCATCCTGCTGCTTCTATCAACAGTCACATTATCAATAAACCCCAGTGACCATTCCATTGGCAGCCAAACATGCCCATGCCATAACACTGCCTCCACATGTTTGACGGATGATGTGGTATGCTTTGGATCATGAGCCCTTCCTTTCCTTCTCCATACTTTTCTCTTCCCATCATTCTGGTACAAGTTAATCTTGCATCAGAACTGGTCAGGCTTTTTTTAGAGGTTTTTTAGCAAAGTCTAATCTGGCCTTTGTGTTCTTGAGTGTTACCAGCGGTTTGCATCTTGAGGTAAACTGTCTGTATTTACATTCATGAAGGTGGCTCTTGATTGTAGACTTTGACAATGATAGGCCTACCTCCTCCAGAGTGTTCCTGACTTGGCTAGATGTTGTGAAGGGGTTGTTCTTCAATAAGAAAAGAATTCTGCAATCATCCACTTTAGTTGTTTTCTGTGGTCTCCCAGGCCTTTTGGTGTTGCTGAGCTCGCCAGTGCAGTACAGAGGCAAAATTACCAAAACTGTGTCACTGTCCCAATATTTATGGACCTGACTGTATGTTCTACTTTAGAGTCTTAGGTCTTTGTTTACTACAGTCTCAAATAAACTGCTCTAAATTATGTGTGTAATCTCAATTTGTGTGTGTAGTCAGGGGATGTGTGCAAAAAAAAAAAAGGAATATTTCAATGTGGTCTTTCCTGAAAGCTGCGGCGAGTCTGAATCTTAAAGAATCTCCTGGAAGAATAAACTGAGACGTGTCACTTGTATATGAGTAATTGCACATCAAGTATAATGCAGATATAATGGCAGAGAGAAACTAATCAAAAGAGAATATAAATGGCAAAAAAGATTGTAGACACGAGTGTGCATCATGTTCATAAGGTATAAAAGTCTTCTCTTTGAATGCTGTTGGTTTCAGCAGTGCAAACTATATATCTCGTATAAAACCAATTTATCTGCAGTCATATTTTTTAGTCATAATTGTTTTTAAGAAATGTCAACAAAATATTGCTTTTTTGTCTTTAAATGGCTGTAACATGCAGCTTAAAAAAAATAAAGCAAAATTCACAGCTTTCCAATTCACTCAAGTCAAACTGAAGTTGCAAAGCAGGGTTTTGAGCCTCACTCTGCCATACACATATACAAACAGCTCCCTGCTCACTGCACCAAAAGTGAGGGAGAAAGAGAACATGGTTATATAACGGTTAACATTTATCCCACCCACTAGTCCCAAAATCCCTCTCCTCAATGCAAAATTGCACTAAACCATGTCCAACCTGCTACACACGTTTACGCGCATTTAAAACCTGTCCTGTATTCACTTTAGCTCCAGCTGACAGGTATACAGTATATGGCTACACTAAACTTTCCCTTCATGTGAATGAGTGTCTGATTGTATTTGAGAGTGATGCCCTGTAATGGACCAGCATCACATCCGGTGTGTATATTCCTGTCTCAAGCCTAGTGTTCCTGGATAGACTCCAGAACCACCATGACCCTGATCACGATAAAGCGGTTACTGCAGATGCATAAACGAATGAATGAATGCTCTTGAAGTGACTTTCAAATTTACTAAATCATACTGCAGGTGCAAAATTAATTTTATCTCATTGACACCACAATTTAATTCCTTAATTCCTACAGTTCTAGGTAGACATGCACCAAATTTGCTAATTTGCTCATTTTCTTTCATACTCCACGGACCCTGCTAGTAAATTAGCTTTTGCAGGTGTTATCACATTTGAATGCACATAAATCTTTTTTTCTTTATTTAATATTTAATCAGAGCCAAAATGTACTATTTCAACTGCATTTCAAGTTATTTCAAGTATCTATTATATCAATTTATCCTATACAAATTCATGAAACATAGCAGATATATATATGTATATATATATACATATATATACATATATATATATATATATATATATATATATATATATATATATATATATATATATATGTATATATATTGCCAAGTAGCGCCAGAAAGTCTACAGGATATTAAATGACCTTCATTAAACAGGGCCTTGTTATTGATTATGATGTCCCCTTTAACACAGCCTAGAGAACTATTTGTCCACACTTCTTTCTATAGTACGTAAATTTGCCTAACAACATAAAAAGGCTGTGTGTCAACTTATATTTCGGCACATATGGGAATGCAAACACGCATTTATTATTTGTTTTTTTAAGAATAAAGACTCGTATGTAGAGATTTCAGCTGAATAAGGTTCTGTGTCCACTCTGACTGCAGCTGTTTGTAGACTGAGTTGAGTAATCCGCTGCATTGTAAACATTTATAGTTTGACAATTTTTATTTAGACTAAAAGAAGCTTAGTTCCTAGCCAATTTTATGCAAATCAATGACACAAAATTAATCTTGTGTTTAGCAACAAAATTATTCGACATCTCACGTATACATTCTAACAGGCTTTTCAAGGATGAGGTTGTAAGTGTGTGTGTGTGTGTGTGTGTGTGAGAGAGAGAGAGAGAGAGAGAGAGAGAGAGATTATGTGTGTGTATAGGCCCTGTAGGTCTTATTTGGACAGTGCAGTAATTGAAACCTTCTCACTGACCCATGAGCCTTGGCCTTCGCTGCCTTTGAATCACTATGTCCACCACTGTCCTTAGACTGAAGCCTGGCCCTCTCTGTCAAGCTTAATTACATTCACCAGTACACAAACTCTAACCCTAAAATCAATCTTAACCACAACACTGTTGTCAGCATTTTGAGTCACTTTGGCCATCTTGATACAATGTAGTGAGATTCTTATTCTGTGATCTATTTATCAATCATCAGTTAAGTAATCAGTGCTCATTACTTAACAAGTTCACATTCATCTTAAAGACAGTTGTATGAAAAGAAAAGTGTAATGAAGCTCTAATTTCATGGCTTATTATGTAGACCAAAGATGTAAATGTGGCCTGTATCTGCATCTTCAGCATCTACTATATAATGGATTTTTAGATAATAACAAATTATTATTATTATTATTATTATTATTATTATTATTATTATTGTGGTGGTGGTGGTGCTATTTTGTTGGTGTAGTTGTTGTTAGTGGTGTTATTTTTTCATTGATGGCATTGTTGGTGGTGGTGGTGGTGGTATTTTGTATTTTTTTTGCTGGTCACAGTGGCCACACTGACAAACATAGTCTTGCAAACACATTATGGTTTTTTGCCACTAACAATAAGATGAAAAGTTATGCAATAAAAAAGTCATATAATATGATCACACCAAGCAAAGCACAAAGAGTACTGCAGAGCCATTTGCATCGTCATCATCATCATCATCATTAATATAACATGTACACTGATTCTGTTAAACTGATCTTCCACTATATTTACATGCATGTACATAATGCACATTTTCATTTTCAGATTATTTTTAGATCTGCTATTTTAGATCTGCTATTTTCAGTGCTGTACAACTCCACTTATCTGTTTAAGTTGTTTGGTGTTTCTCAGGCTGTGGGATCTAGACCTCATTAATGATCTGTGCTTATTTCTGCGCTCTGTGATCTGTGACTCATTCCTGCTCTCTGAGGTGGTAATCATATTGACTCTGGGGTTTACCCACACATGTGACTGACAGTTCAGCTTTAAGAGAATTTTCAGTGTAAGCAGCAGGTGGAAATTCCAGGAGGTGCCATTTTGTACATGAATCTGTAATGAGTCATTGGTACCTAATGCCTAAGCCAGGATTTATTAGCCACCATAAATACAGGGTGTCCCAAAAGTCTCCATACACAGGGCACTGTGTTTGCCAGCATCACGTCAGTTGTGACATCGTCAGTGGATGTTCGTGGACGTCCACGTCTCGGTTGGTCCACAACACTTCCAATCGTTTTGAATTTGTTAATAAGTTTGGCATCAGTGTTGTCTGCAATGTGCTTGCCATGTTTCCTGTTAAAGTCCATCGCGATCTTGTGACAGCTTCCCGATCCAGCAATGAGAATGATTTCAATACGTTCTTCTTCTGTCAAAGGTATTCTTAAAGTCTATTTGAAAAATAATAATATAAACTAAGTATAAAAAACATTTTGCTAAAAGTGTTAATTTCCCCTATGTATGAAGACTTTTGTGACACCCTGTAGATGCATATTAATTAGTCTATTAGTTTTATGTGTACTGTTTTAAATCCAGCTCCAGGGATGTGATATAAAGGCAGGATTATAATCCAAATCCTTATGAGACACATTAATTGATGAGTGTACCTCTTTCACTCAGCAATCATGAGCCAAGTATAAGAAAAAAATGATAATAAAATATTAATTTTAAGTAAAGAATAACACATGACAGTTCGGGGTGGTAATGGCACTCCGCTTTACATCATGTCATATCACACCACCCCTGTGTAGATTATTTTTTATAATCACATGGTCTGGAGTGTGTTATTCCACTTATACCACAGCGATTTGCCAACAATTGCAATGTTTATTAATTCACGACATGTCACACATTTTAGTGGTTTAAAGTTAGAGTCAATGTTAGTTAGTTCCTGTTATCACTTACATTATAGAACAATCACTCCTTCTGTCTCTCTCTCTCTCTCTCTCTCTCTCCTGCTTATCATTTACTGAGAAAAAAACTCTGAAGTCTTTCCTGTTCTGGGAAACTTTGCAAAGCAAAAGTTGACTGTTATAAAGTGCTAGCACCTGCGACTCCTTCCATAAATGATAAATGTTAACACCTCTTAACAGTAGTTGTTTTTTGTTAAACAACACGTTTTTTTAAAAAATCTGCTTATTGTTAGTTTTAGATTATGTGGCGCGTCCGCCACACAAGTCCTTGTGTATGAGTTGTTGCTATAGAAACAACAGTGTATTAGAACGAGGGCATTAATGTAAACCTAATGTTTGTATTACAGCCAGAACTACTGTCTGAGCCGTGCTGTTATACAGAAATGACACAAGGTCTTGGATGATATCAGAATAGCCTTAGCTCTGATGCCCTGTCTGTATTTATCTCCACAAGGAGTTCATTTAACCTTGCCCTTCATTTTCTGGTTTTACCAACAGTGTTGTAATGGAAGTGGGTACTGGCTCATTCAAGCATTTAATTATTTACTTTCCCCCGGTCAAGAAAATAAAACCTTACTGCCTTTGGCATTGACAAATAAGTGGGTGAAGAGATAAGCTGGCACGAAGTTTGCAGAGTCCAGCTATTGCTTGGCTGATTTATCAAGTTTCAGCTGTATACCTACTGTGTTTGATTTTACAAGCAAGTATAACTGGTTTATTTCTTTCTAACATCACTATTAACTACAGTTTTAAAGAGGCTATAAAGCAGTTCTGTAAGTCCAGCTGGATAAGTGCATCTGTAAATGTAAATGTATTGTATTGTCGGTTTATATTGGACCTTTTATCCATAATGAATATCAAGTTCTTTTAAGGTTGTCCAAAGTAATTTAATTCCTACTATTAGCAGTGTTGTGAACTATAACTTTAAGTAATTACATTCTTTGCCTTACACCTGCTGCATTCTCTGCTTTATTTCAATACTGTAAGAAATAATGATCCTGGTAAAACATATTGCAAGGAACAGGTGGTTAAGTAAGAAACATAAAGTAAGTGACACAAGTCTTAGAAAGCTCAGGCATAACTGTTTAAAACCCAAATAATAATAAAAAAAAATCTAAGTCCAAATGACAAAAAGAAGGAATATTTATTTCGACTTAAAGTTAATTCAGTAAAGATCCATTGGACTTTCACCAGTCAGCATGTTTCTATCCCACATTATGTTTAATTACCTGGTTAAAACACTGCTAGAGTTGAAAGGGTTAAAGATGATTGGAATGACCTTTGTGGCTGAGCATGTGGCTCAGAATGTGTTTCTTTCTGTACCCTTGGAGACACACAGCAGGCTTATTGGACTCATTGCCTTCACTCCTCTCTAATCACCAGGACCTCTTAACACCTCTTAGGTACCAGGGTAAAAGTAACTATGCAAGATCCTTTAATCACCATAGCCTTTCATTAAGGTAAGGCTAAGTTTCATATCATGCATATCATCTGCCTGTCCAAGAGCTGCTTTAATTATGACCAATGCCTGCAACTGTGGACAGCATATCACTCTACTTTTTTAATTAAGAACTCAGAAAGGAGCTACATAATTACATATGCACCAAAGCAGTCCACTGGCTTACTCATCATTTATTTCACAGAAAGACAGTGAGAGTTAGAAAAGGGAAGGAAAATGCACTTGCCTCTTAAATCCTCAGTGCTGTCCCTGTCTAAAAGGCAATCGAAAAAAACAGCAATGTTTGCCATCTTTAATGATGAAAGGCTGTTGCTTACAAAATCCCCAAAGTCACTCTGATGTGGGCAGGAGAACAAGATGCCGCTAAACTTGCCATGTTTTCATCAGGGAAATAAAGCAGCCAGTCTGAGGATTAAACGGCACAGATTAGACGCTACATCAACAAGCATCACAATTAAAAAGGATAATTACAGTGAAATTTCGCTCATAGAGGTCAACAAAAACACACTAATGATGTTGGAGAGGAAACATGCCTCTCAGTATCTGACTTAGGCTTAAAGGAGGTCACCGCAACATGCGCTCAGGGCCGTTAATTAAAGAGCATGTTGCCATTGTTATTGTAATAATTTAAAGCCTTAATTTCGAATTGGTTAGAGGACACTGAAGGCTGTGTTGGTACTGAAGCCTGAGAATCAAAGAAGAGCCAAGAGGGATATTGGTTTCATTTTATTGATCTCTGACTGGGTCTTAAGCTCATTATTCTGAGCACTTCTTTCATGTCTACACTCTACAGTTTGGTCATAGCGCTAATGTAAATTTATTTTTGTAAGCGCAAAATAAAACTGTGACCTCCAAATTTCTGTTAGCGTAATAAGTCTTTGTTTTGATTATTCTGTCTATTTTTAAAATGTACTGACTATTCACTTTTTCACTTTTTTCATGCATATTAATTAGTCTATTAGTTTTATGTGCACTGTTTTAAATCCAGCTCCAGGGATGTGACATAAAGGCAGGATTATAATCCAAATCCTTATGAGACACATTAATTGATGAGTGTACCTCTTTCACTCAGCAACCATGAGCCAAGTATAAGAAAAAAAATGATAATAAAATATTAATTTTAAGTAAAGAATAACACATGACAGTTCGGGGTGGTAATGGCACTCCGCTTTACATCATGTCATATCACACCACCCCTGTGTAGATTATTTTTTATAATCACATGGTCTGGAGTGTGTTATTCCACTTATACCACAGCGATTTGCCAACAATTGCAATGTTTATTAATTCACGACATGTCACACATTTTAGTGGTTTAAAGTTAGAGTCAATGTTAGTTAGTTCCTGTTATCACTTACATTATAGAACAATCACTTCTTCTGTCTCTCTCTCTCTCTCTCCTGCTTATCATTTATTTTATAAATAGTAGTGATGTTAAAATGTACTGACTATTCACTTTTTCACTTTTTTCATGTATAACACTTTTTTAAATGCTTTCTTTTAGAGATTCAAATTCAGATAAATACAGAGTCCACTAGTCAAGCTGAGTAAAGCCCTATTCGGATTGGATTAGTTTATCAAGATTAGTTTATTAGTTTATTAGAGTAGTTTATTAAATGGTAATGTTATTAAATTTTCACAATGCCTCAGTGTTAAAACACTCACATACAGACAGCAGTTAAATGACAACAGGAGGAGTGAGTTTCTAGCGGATTGTATTTTCTATGAACCAGGACGTTTGCATCAAACAGTCATATGATCAAACTCCACGCTCCACATCATGGCGTTCAAGTGGTCAAAGAGGCGCTGGAGTAGAGAAGAGATGCTGGCTCTTATTTCACTTTGGGGCGAACCAAATTTCCAGCAACAATTTGAAAATACAATAAAACAACGATCACGAAGTATACTAGAAGCATCCATTTTTTTGTTTCATGATTCAGGAAGTGTTTAATATCTGGGGGAGGGTCACTGATACACATGATATGAAAATGAATACGGCAAGTAGCAGCAGTCAAACATCTTTTTTTCCAACATGAGGCAATGTCTGCAAATCAACATGGCCGATCCAGACAGAAATAAGGTTAAAAAGGAGCACTTGTAAAATAGGAAATGACCCCAGGACCCCACGTAAAGTTAATCCTGTCTGGATAGGGCTTAAGAAACATGACCAAAAATAATTATCAACCACTGCTGCAATTAGGTGACTGAGAAGAAAAACGGACTTAGCTTTATGACCTGCACAAAAAAAAAAGAAAAACAGAAAGCTGTGCCAGGCTTAACGTCACACAGAATTAAGTACAGGCTGTGTTTCAGGAGCAAACGCCAATGTGACAGTGAAAAAGCTATAGAGAAGATGGAAATGTAAGTGTGGGACATGGAATGGGAGGCAGAAAATACAGAAAGAGGATTTAATACGAAGAAAGAAGAAGATATCTCAGGGGAGTGGAAGGCAAAAGGAAATGCTCATTTACGATGCACTCAGCCAACTATCATACCGACCGTGTAGACCTTTTAACTAGCCTTGCTTTATGCCTCAAGACCATATCCTTTTCTATTACTCCATGCCCAACCACCCATGCTATTATCACTGTATCATTAGATCTATACCCATAATGGAAATTGAGGGAAATGTAGGGAAAGACTGTAGTGAATGAGTGTCAGGAAAAAAGGAATGTAGTTCACTTGTGTTGTTGTTAATACTATTTTACTTCAACGAAGCACACAAGAGAAGCCTATAGTACACTGAGTGCATAGTGATAGATGAGATACATTTCTAGGAAAGGTTAAAAAAAAAGCATAGCTATTAAATGCATCACTTAAATGCAACGACCTATCCTCTGTGCACTTATACGCTGAAGGTAATCCTGACCCAGCTACCACTTGTCTAAACCAGCACAGTGCACATTTTCAATATAATATAAAAGAATCTGAATAGATTTGCATACATTTGAATATTTTCATCCCAGGCACTATAGACAAAGGGGGCATGTGACAAGTCAGTATGATATGACTCCACTTTGTTCAAGGTCAAAAGCAAAGCCCTTCACACATCCCAGCAGTATCCAAAATGGCTGGAGATCAGTTCCGCTCCATGTCTGCTGCAACTAGGTGGGCTTTACAGCAGGATGCTCTACACACTCCATGCTCGTGCTTGCTGTGCTAAACCCGGATGGCTTGAGTCAGCAAGAAAAGTAACATGGCTTGCATAATTTGCCTCAAAGAAACTGCAGAGACAGAAAATAGTGTCTAAACAGCTTTTTATACTTATAGATACAACATAAATCTTTGTGCACCATGACACAACTAACTCTCTCAATTTGATTTGTGGTTTGCATTCAGATCTGTAGCACTGATCCAGTTGATCTAGAAGAGTAAATATCATGTATTTACTTTAAATCGATCAATAGCCATGGCTATCTTAACTCTGCTTGTACACTACTAAGCTTTGGATATAATTTAAATTTAATACAAATGCACATAATAAAATGCATTTTAAAATATCCAGTAATATTTTATCCCAACATTTAACAATATCCACAATACAGTAACACTTTATTTGAAGGGCACCTCATATTAAGCTTCACATTCATAAACTTTTATAATGGGGCATGTGACTGTGATCAGAATTAACCAGTCACATTTAAACTCATGTTCAAATGTAATCACATACATCTGTCACTAATTTCCCACAAAGCATGTGGCAAAATGTCTTACGGTCTGATTAGACCAGGGTAGACCATTTTGGCATAAATCTAAAATGCATATTTGGTACAAAAAAAAAATACAGTTTATCATCCAAAGAACATGATACCCACAGTAAAGCATGGTGGTGGCAGCATCGTGCTATGGGGCTGCTGCTCTTCCACAGGGACTGGGACTTTAGTGAAGATAGCAGGAATCAGGGATATCTCCAAATAATCTATATTGGTACAAAACCTGCAGGCTTTTGTTAGACAGCTGAAGATAAAAAAAATTCCTTCCATCCTGATGAAGAAATATCCCTTCCATCCTGGCTCCCAAGTCAGATTTCTCTTCATGGATTTCAGTGTCTGGCTAAGATTATAGAAAATCTGCAGCAGATCAAAACTTTGTCACATTAAACAAGCCCTCATAGCAGGAGATGTGGTCTGTGAGAGTGTTTTTTTTTCCCATAATCAGACGTCTCAGTTAGAAATATCTGAGATGCTTAGTGAACATCTAATGTAATGTCAGTCTGGTGTTTCAGCAATAATGATGTAAGACAACAGTAGCCACTGAAATCTGTATTTGACACTCTAGCACTCTTGGAATGAAGAAAATAGTTGCTTGTAAAGGAACTTTGTATTTGTGTCAGGTCTCCGCAGAGGAGGAATTTTGAGCTTAATATCCATCAGGAAATGCTGCAGTGGGAGACTCCAACGTCACCAGAAACAGAGCTAGACGCCAGTGGGTCAAAGGAAGAATAAGCACCATAATGCATTTTCAGACTGCAGGAGTCAATGATGCTTTCAGCTTGTAGATCCCAGCACTGTGTAACCTACTGCAATAAATTTATCTCATGTAAATAAGATTAGGTAGATATTCTGTGCTAGATAGATAGTGTAAGATAACCTAAAAATGAATGTTTGCTTATATTTTTAATTATTATCATTAAACATTAGCATGAATAATAATGATTTTTAAAAAACTGTCAGATACATAATACATCATAAAAGTGCTCAGCACTGGTCTTGGCTATAGCTCTGACTTATTGAGAAATAGAGAAATATTTCATTTCAGTACTTCATGACTTTATCTCCTTGTCCATTAGCGTTAGATAGTGGAATGAAGAAATTGAGTAGTGCAGGATTTTTTTTTTATTAGCGAGCTGAGGTGCATGCCATCTTCCCTTACAGGCTGCTTGGTGAGTTCTGCATGTGACTGTTCGGCGTATATATTCTTCGGTGCTGACGGCAGCTCTGCGTATAAAAAATAATAAGCTCAGGTTTCTCTCTTCATAAAAGAATTATCACCAGGGGAAGTTTTTTATAGTAATGAAGTTCCTGCTGTGGATGTGTTGCATGACTGCACACATTCACCAACGCACACCTAACATGCCTCATATAAAATACAGAGCCAGAGGATTCACATCTGCTCCTCTGCTATAGATATACACAGCCTTCTCAAAGTCACACTCTTCTCGTCCCACTCTGTTCTCTCTCTCCACCTTAGAGCTATGTTGCTGTCTTGCCTAAAATGATTTCTCATTATATTACCAATAACAAGCATATCAGTTGCTGTAATCCAGGACATTACACTGTAACTGTACCTCATTTACCTGTGTTTGGAGTTGGGTGACTCTTTTTATTAAGGCATCAAACTGAGTTCAGTTGTTCAGTAGACTGAGCAGTTTCACAGCAAGTGCACACAGTCTGTTGTTTCCACTGAGCTAGTCAAGCTTGGATCACCAAGAGCCCTCCCAGTATGTCAGAAGGGTGCGGCAGAACGAACAACGCTCAGCATCCCTGCATTTCTGCCTCAGAGCAGTCAACTGTCAGAAGAGAAGACAAGACAAGGGAAGACAAGAGACACAAACAAACGATTGCACAATCACTGCTGCTTTTCCCTGTAAATAAACAACCTTTTATCTCAATAATAACCCTTTGGTCATTTTCTCAACTGTGTTTCTTTTGGGAGGAAGTGGAGAAAAGGCTAAAAGGTGATCAAAAGGTGATCCCTCCCTAGGGACTCAAATTCATTCACTTAAAGCTCTGGTGCTTCTAAAAATGACCTGTTTCTTTAGTTTAATCCATGAGGCTTTCCGAGGTTTCTAATGACCAGACCACATTAATTGATTTGCTCCAACCACCGTCTTCACCTCTCCCTGCTGCTGAACATCTTTGCCCACATGTGACAGAAAAGCCGGGATAAATCATTAAAGGAAAGAGATCAGAGGAGAGGAACTGTGTAAAGTGTATAACAGCTAGACATGATAGGTTTAGGTTTCATGCTAGGTTTCACGATACCACAGTGTGAAAAGAGCCAGTATTAGTGATGGTCCTTTCCCACATTTTCCTTTACCATGTTAGACCAGTGCTGTTAAATCAACAAATCTGAAAAAATACACAAAAGAGGAACGGCAATGAGTAAATATTTGTCGAGGAAAAGCGTGCCATCTGGAAGGCTGCTGCGACTACCTGGGAGAAAAGGCAGAGAGAAAAAAGACAGAGAGTGAGAACAGTTGTGAGTCAGGTGATATTTCACAACAGAGTGAGAGGTTGCAAATATCAGTTATTCCTGGCGAGAAGTTGAGCTGATTCAGAGATCTACTGCGTATGAGAAACTGCAGCTGCCAAACGCTGTGCCTCCTCCTCAGAGAGGAACTACAGCAATTTATTATTTATATTTGGCGCTTGAAGAAATGTGAGAGTGCACATTTCTGTAAGCACCATATTTCATGCTTATAGACACACAGTAATTCTCTAAGGAAAACTCCACTCAGTCCACTGACCAGAAGTCCATTTATGTCTATTAGAAGAGCTAGAATTTCACTGGTCATGGAAACAGGTCATTCACACACTTTATGTTATGTTGGTCCATTATGAGATCTTGTTAATGTTGGTTACGGCTTATGCTGCGTTCGTGATGCCTTGTACGCGGTAATTTGCAATCATTGCATCATTTCCCACGTCGCGACGTCGCGACGTTCAACGTGCAAAGTGGAAAAACATGGACGCCTGTACGAAAGGGTGTCTTTTGTTTTCTCTGTCAGAGCACATAAAGCTCATAAAAAGCTACTTTAAGTGCAATTTTACAGTTACAGGCCTGAGAGGCTATTTGTTCTGTTCTACTGCAGTGAACCTCAAACATTCATGCAATGTTTTGGACTAAAATTTCACCAAAGCAACAACAGCGTTAGCAACAATCTAGCCAGCCAATGTTAGTGATAACTCTAATGTTGATGATTACCTTCTCAAAACAGTGATTAGTATGGTCAGTGTTATAGATTTAAACAAGTACTGTGTCTGTATATATAAACTGATCTAAACAATACTGCTATAAACTAATTTAAAAGTAGAGAAGGGGAACTTTATTTTTTAGACAATGTTGTTGCTCTTTAAGGATTGATCTTTAAGCATGAATACTGCACCTGTAGTATAAAAACAGCTCTGAGAGGTTGCAAGTAGCACAAGATGGAACACATCTTCTAAACAACAGATGTTCAGGACCAGGTTATTAGTTTTTCAACATATTCAGTCTAATTAAGTAATAAAATGTTGGTCATTTTAGAGGCTAATCAGTGGAGGCCAAATATTTATGCAGTGTGTCAGCTGTGGCTTTTATTCAGCAGATATTGAAATGGATGCTCATTGTCCTTCAACTCATTTTGCCTCTCAGCTCTGTGAGTGAAGGCCAGGCATCACCTTGAATGTTAAGCAATCCGTATGATTTCCTGACATATTAATGACTGAACGTTTGAGGTAATTAATTCAGGGTTGCACCAAGTGGTAGCAGCCTATGAATGCACAGATGACAGAGAGAGAGAGAGAGAGAGAGAGAAAGAGAGAGAGAGAGAGAGAGCAATAGTATTAGGGTGCTTATGCATCAATACATGTTCATCAAAACATACTGACGCTGACACACAGGTGAAACAAGACAAGAGAGCGAGGAAGAAAGTTTTGGGTTTTTTTTTTTCTTAAATAAAAATAAATACAAATTAATAGGAGTTTAATTTGATGGCATGTACATCTATGTTGGGTAAATAACAATTTTATTTTAGCAGCAAGTTTTCAGAACATTATGGTTCCAGGAAATTTTGGTTTAAAGAAGATGCTTGCTTGGGTTCTTCAAAATGTTACTGCAACAATTTTAGATGTATTACTGTTAGCAGTAATTTCTGGTTTCAGCTGCCTTGGACATCATTTCCCATCATCCCTCACAGACTGCAACAATTCACATTCACAATTGATGCCCAATTGATCACTCTCACCTGTTTTGTATTTGCCCTTGATCAGTGTCCCTATTTAAGATATCAGTTTTCAGCATTTAGTTGCTAAGCTTCTGTTGTGTAGCCTGTTGTGTGTTTGGTGCCATGGTTGGTTGCTGCTAATTTTAAGGTTTTGTTTGCATATTATTTAACAAAAACCCTGCATTTGTGTCTGTCTTCACTATCTGACATTGTGAAGCACACCATTATTACAGCAGCTATTTTCCAACTGAATTTAGAACCTTTTTAATGCATATTGAACATTCAAATTCATAACTTTCTCAATTATAAATTTTACAATACAATTTTTGGTTAGAAAAATATTTTCTGAAAGTTACATTTCTCTGAATATTTTGTTGTAAGTATGTTCAATCTAGAGGGTTTTCCAGGTGTTCTGAGAATGATTTTATGTAAAGTTTATATTCTTTCATTCCAGGAGGCTAAGTAACTCAATATAACTGCAACATTAATAATGTTTAGTGCTTAATTGCAATTTTTTGCATTTGATGGTATATACCTGAACACGTGTGTGTTCCTTCCTCAAACTGTTGCCACAAAGTTGGGAGCACACAATTGTGTAGAATGTGTTTGTATGTTGAAGCCTTATAATTTTTGTGTTGGATACCAGACCTCCTCCTTCTCTGACATCAGTGACTGTCCTCACTAATGCGCTTGTGGCTGAATGAACTCCCCACAGACATGCTCCAAAATCTAGTGGAAAGCTTTCCTAGAAGAGTGGAGCTTATTATAACAGCAAATCTGGACTAAATCTGGAATGAGATGTTCAACAAGCACATGAGTGTGATGGTCAGGTGTCCACAAACTTTTGGCCATATAGTCTATTTCCAGCTGTTTCCAGCTCTAATGCGCTGTTTGCCTTTGCCAGTCTGTTGTCAATGTCTTTGTCAACCTTGGCATCTGAGGAGATGAGTAGCTGAACTGGTGGACTGTCTACAGCTCTGACTCACCAGTGGTAATCCAGGGAGGGTGGTAATCTACCCGAGGTGTGGGCTGGTGGAGAACTTCTTTCTTCCTCAGATTGTCTTTTAGTCCAAAGAGTTCGGCAGCCTCGGCAAAGCAGGATGTTATGCCTTGTAGAGCTATCACCATGTGGGAGATGAGCAGCATCATCAGCGAAGAGTAGCTCTCAGATGAGTTGCTCCACTGTCTTGGTGTGGGCCTTTAGTTGCCTCAGGTTGAACTGACTGCCATCAGTGCCATGTCAGATGTAGACACTGTCTTCATCATCAAGGTCTACTGTGGCCCTTTGGAACACCATGCTGAAGAAGATTGTGAAGAGAGTCAGCATAAGGACGCAGCCTTGCTTTACGCCAGTGCCTATTGGAAAGGGCTTTGAGAGGTCGTTGCTGTGTCTGACTTGGCCACACTGGTCCTCGTGTAGCTGGATGATTATGTTGAGGAACTTTGGGGGACATCCTAGTCATTTTATGATTTGCCACAGACCTGACCTGCACACAGTGTCAAATGCTTAGGTAAGATCGATAAACGTCACGTACAGTCCCTTGTTCTGTTGCCTACATTTCTATTGGAGCTGTCTGAACAAATAACATGTCGGTGGTGCTCCTGTTAGCTCTGAAGCAGCACTGGCTCTCTGGGAGGAGTTCTTCTGCAATGGTAGGTACCAATCTGCTCAGGAGTACTCTTGCAAGGATTTTTCCTGCAATGGAAAGCAGAAGAAGAACTCAAAGATTTTTTGTGTAGCGCTGGGCCCCCATGCTTCCAGATCTCAGATGGGATTCCATTTGCCACCTTGCCACTGCTTAATGGCCTTGCTCAGCCGAGCTTGGCGGATGGATCACCAGCAATTCTTGGATCTCCTGATTGATTTCATTGAACCAGTCTTTGTTCTTCTTTTCGGAGAACCCTAGGACTTCTTCCAAGCTCTGCAGGATAGTGGTTTTTAGGGGTTCCCAAAGCACTTATGAAGAGTAGTCTGTAGAGCAACTGGGATCCTCAAGCCTCGAATGAAGGCTGGCCTGGACGTCAACCTGAAACCTTCTTTCTTGGAGCGCCATCCCTCTTTAGCTTGGGTTTGAAGTGGACACAGAGTTTGCAGCACACAAGACAATGGTCCATATGACACTCTGCGCTTGGCATTACTCGGGTGAGTATAACATCTCAAAGGTCTCTATCACACACTAGGACGGAGTTTTTGAAGTGCCATTGCTTAGACCAATAATGCATCCAAGTTGTCTTCAGGCTATTTTCTGCTGGAAGATGGTGTTGGTGATGGTGAGTTGCTGCTCCATGCAGAAATCTAACAGAAGACACCCGTTGTCATTGCAGTTTCAAGCACCATCTTTCCCAAGTACTCCTTTCCAGGCTTCTAAAACTTTGCCTTCTCTAGCTTTGAAGTCAGCAAGGATAATAACCTTGTCGTCTACAGGGGTGTTCTATATGAGGTTGCGTAGGTCAGTGTAGAACTTATCCTTTTCTGCAGGATCCGCTTGAAGAGTTGGGGCATACACAATGAAGAGTGTGGCATGCCACCTGCTTTGAAGTGGGAGGCATATGGAGATAATACGGTCTGAGTGACCCATTGGCAGGTTTTCAAGGTTGGAGGCAATGGAGTTGGTAACCATAAAGCCAATACCAGAAAGTCTTCTCTCAGTCTTTGGCTTGCCTGACCAATAGAGGGTGTAACCTGCACCATTTTCTTGAAGGCTGCCTTCCTCTGGGACAGCAGCGATGTTGACATACAGCCTTGAAAGTTCATGAGCAACTAGAGCGGCGCATCATTCTGGGAGAACGCTGTCTGCTGTGACGAGCATAGTTCTGATGTTCCAGCATGCAAGCTTTAGACCTAGCAGGAGTGGCAGGTGTGTACTTTTTTCTTTGTTTGACTGCATTTGAAGATGCCTGTTGACTGCGGCTAGCCAACTGGGGAAAATGGAAATGAGCTTTGGTTAGGCCACCTTGTCTAGTCCCCTGTCCATGTGGAGGAAGCAGTGCCCTCCCTAGGGAAGGCTGCTTGGTCATTCAGCGTGCTGCTGAATGATGTCGCCGTCTCCAGGGTCAACATCAGATGGCCCTACACCTGAACCACCTGCATGTAGGATCGGAACTGCTGCTTCCTGTGTCATCTTCCACCTGCCATTTCGCCCCTTTCCCTTCACTGCAGGGCTTCATGGTGGTGTTGATCATAGACATGGGCATGCCCTTCGAGTCTATGCAGTGGAGTTTTTAGGTGGAGCACAGTGCGCGCAGTACTGGCCCCACTCTTTACACCTGGGAGTCATTTGCCATGGCCTAGCAAGCTGGGACGGTAACAGCGAGATCCCCAGGTCGTAGGTTTTATGTCAGAGTGTCCTTCTCCTAGATGGATGGCCTGACGAGGCTAAAGAGCTTCAACTGCCTGGGTTTAGAATCAGAGTTCTCCTTCTCTTATGCTGGCTGCCGACCAAGGTTAACAAGCCCAGCCTACCCAACCGGTTATGATACCAGACACTCAATGTATTGCACGTACACTTTCCCTGGGTGAGCAAGACATTCAGCCCAGACCTCCCCCTCCCCCCATCAAAGAGAAGTACTATTGTGATAAATGGAGCAAAATGGTTTGGATATATGTGTCCGTTCAAATCCAAAACCATAAAAGTGTCAGGCAGAATTTGAACACAGTATACTGACAAGGCTCAATAATGCATGCAGTAGCAAATGGCAAGTTTACTTAGCTGAGTTGGACACAGCTGTGAGTGATAATGAGCTGGATGGTGCTAGGGATCAGAAGACTGGAGAAGTGACAGTTGTCCGCTGAGCTTCCAGGCATTTGGATAGCTATGAGCAGTTATGATGTCTCTGTGTATCCCAGAAAACAAGCTGCTGCTTGCCAGCTCACCAGTGTGTATTTCCTTCTAAAGTCCTAAACACAGGATATTGAGACATTTAATGTTCAGCTTTGTCTATGATTGGTTTATTCTGATTTTACAGCCTCATGTTGGTCTGCATTACTGCGATTGGCACTTGAGTCCTGACACATCTCAAATTAACTCCGCTGAAAGGTAGAGTTATGCATATAAAAATCGTTGTGATTTATATGGACAAAAATATAGATTTAGATTTTTTGTATTGGATTTTAAACCTCACAGTTTTTTTTTCCATTAGTATGGACCCAAACCCCCACAATTATCACTGTGTATATTCTAAACTGTATTCAGTGCATTCTCTGTAAAAATATTTGTATGTATGACTTATATGAAGCAAAGAGAGTTTCCTAAAATGTCTTCTTAGTCTCTGCATTATGACAGAGAGAGAGAGAGAGAGAGAGAGAGAGAGAGCAAGGAGGGCTGCAGGCATCCAGTTTGTAATTACCCTGCCTGGAAAATGGTATCTCAAATTGAATTATGCTAGAATATCCACAATGGTTTTGTGTTCATGGGCTCTAGTCACTTGGCCAAAGCTTACATACATGAATAGAAATACGAGCAGGATGCCAAGCTCAACACAATAAGCATAGAACATGTAATCACTGTAATGCTGCTGTAATCCTGAATTACTTACAGATCCTTAACACCTTTGATAGTGTATTTAGGACTTTCTAATTAACATATCATTTGAATTATGTGTATCAGAGCAGAGAAAACTCCATTTATAGGCCAGAATTGGGAAATGTTCTCTAGAGCAACACAAACCAATGCAAATTTCAAATGCATTGACTACTTGTAGAAAAAGAGACAGAGCAAGAGAAACTCTGTGTGTGTGTGTGTGTGTGTGTGTGTGTGTGTGTGTGTGTGTGTGTGTGTGTGTGTGTTTGTGTGTGTGTGTGTGTGCGCATCTTTATCTTCACACTGGTTGAGGTTTGATTAAGTTACAGCTGCATAATAAATAGAATCAATTCCAGCTAAAGCATTAAATTAGCTGTAATTAGGCTATTGATTGGCTGTTCTGATCTACTTAATTGATTTTATTGTTCATTAATTTAAAAGCAAATCTTCTTTTGGAATAGAAGGATGAGCTGCCATGCTGGAAAGGCAGTCATTCTTCTTCAAGTAGCTGATATGCAAAAAACTCTAATCACACTGCAACTGTTTACGGATTCAGGCTCCTTTTTGCAAGGCTTTCTAAACAGCAACAACTCCTTTCAGACTCAGATTAGAAGTTCTCTTTGATAATCATGTTTTTCTTATTAGCTTAGTTTTAAACAAACTCCTTTGGAAGTTTCTTATACTGAAAATGAAAAAGACTTACAAGCGTAGAAATGCTACAATTAAGTAATATCGAATGAGCAAGAGTGCGGCTATACTGAATATCAGCACGGCTGTGATTCAGCTGTAGGCACGAAGCCCACACAGCCGAAGCTAATCACAGCCGTGCTGATATTCAGTATAACTGCACTCTTGCTCATGCCGTATTGCTTTTATATAACTTTTCTATCAACAAAAAAATAAGTGACATTCAGTAAGTGACATTTCGGACCCAATTTGGCCAAATCTGTTTATTTTTGCTCTGCTTGGGGAAATAGATCCTGAAGCCACACTTGTTTTATAGCACATCAGCTAGCTCACGTTGATTTGTACATTCCTATTAAAGGTGATTCTTGTAAAATTGACACCCCCTCTTCCTTTCTGATGAGTTTTCATATTTAAAGTCAAAAGATATATTCCTGAAAAGTACTATTTGTCCACTGATGATGTCCCTAACACTACTGTAGTAACCTTTTCAAACTAGGAAGTGGAATTTTATATGGCGAACACAGATAAGCGGAGTGATACACACAGTGAAACGTCCCAGTGCGGTTAAAGGAAATATAAGCACTCTTGGAACGCTGCTCGACTAATCAAATTAGTGGAGCAGAACTAACTGTTGTGTAAACACTATTTAATGGAGGTAACTTATTAAAAAAGTACTACTAACTGTGTATAATAACAGTAATAACTATGGGCTGATGGGGGTTAAAAAAAGAGGCAAAGTTAATAGGTATAGTTGGTCAGCAATCCACATATTCTGGAAGTCTCTACCAGACTGTGCATTAAGCAGAGTAAGACAGGGCAGTAATGAGCACACATGACCTTAAGCTCACTTCACGCTACATTACCTCCAAGGACTAACATTACATCCGAAGCAACTAAGAGCTCATTCATTGCTGTTCTAACAGCAGAGCTACAGTTTTAAAGCAGCTAATCCTTCAAACCTGGCTACAGAAATCGATGTAATTAGATCTCAATGGCACATGAGTTGCAAAAGCATTCACACTCTTCTTAGAGACAACAACACACACCTCAATTTTTTTTTTTTTTTTGATGGATTTTGCTACAGTACATTAAGGAGGCATGCGCCACAGACTCATTATATAATGCACTTTCCCTGTTTCCACAATATTACTCAGACTATGAGCACATAAATATTTTAAGACAGTATTAGGAGACATCCAGCAGTGAGTTATAAATATCTAACACCACAGCATCTTCTTGACTTAGTCTAATTAGAGCGATCTCCAGCAACGAGTCAAGTGTCATCAGTCTGAGTTCATGATCAAACAGCTCAGTCTGGGACCTGAGAAGATAGACACAAGGCTTCAAAGATTACATTTTATGGATGGTTAAACTCAGGTCTCGGTCACTCTCTTCATTCACTCAGTCTCCTACAGTACGGTCACTCTCTCTATCCCCATACATCTCCATCTTAAAAAAGGATAAAATCTGTTTCATTCCCAGACTCCTTTTATCAACTCAGCAGACATTCAGTCTAATCAATTTAATATTAGAAGCAAAGAAGGAAGACACTTCTCTGTGGCACTTATATGAGGATTAGGATGACCGCTTATTTTAAAATCATAGTGTTTTGTTTTGAAACCATTACAACTGAGAGATTTTGCTATTTCATCAGTATTCAGTAATTTTTTTTGACAGTCATGTGCGCAAAAAGATTTTTTAATTCTAATATATCTGTAATATTGAGGAAATAGGAGCAAATAAGTATAGCCTCAGAGTAACAAATACTTAGGGGGCATCCTAAACTGCAGGTTACTGTAGTAAATAGTATAGCATTTATGTCATTACTATTTAATACTTAATACGCAATATTCAGTTTTATTCTAGGGCAGACTGGATATCAGGGAGTTTGGGAATTTTCCCAGGAGGAGCCGATCTATTTTCATCTGCATCTGCCGGCCATTTTTGTTTTTTGTTTTTATTTATTTATTTATTTATTTATTTATTTATTTTTTGCATTACCTTCTCTCTCATGCACACTCTGACAGGTCTCTCTCTCTCTATCTCACACACACACACACATACACACACACACACCACGTAGCAGGCCACCACTAAAACACAGATTGTGTTGTGCTAGCATAAAGCAATAATACAGTAATTTTATCAAGGGCACACGACACAAAGCAGTAGAACCCCCATAACCATGATAAAAACACAGTAACACATACCCTCGAGTTGCTTATTGCTTTTATAAAATGCTATAAACAATTCTTCCGCCATGCGATGTAGTCTGTTAACAGTAAGCTTTGGTTGCTAAGCAACATAACGGGCAAAGATTAGAGCATTCTGTGGACAAAAGAATGGATTTAGTATAATGATTTTATTGAATTAAAACCTGGAACATTAATACAGAATTCAATTATTCAATCATATTGAGGATTTTATAATACCTTCAGACGTCACCGGTTTTAGAACTGTTTTATAATCCCAGTTTTGGTTGTTTTGGCTCTTAGAAATAAATTTCATACAATTTTTTCAATTATTTTTAAGATTTGGTGAACCTTTTTTAAACATTTTGTTTAAACTGTTTTGCACATTGTTTATGATTTCAGTCATCATTTTTCTTCATTAATTTTTATTCATCGAATTCATGACCAGAGTGTATCGTTACACCCTTACTAGCTACCAAAATTACACCTGGTGCGACAATCCTTTGATACTACAGTGAAAAACCAAGCTTAATATTGGCTACCGGGGCTACATTTTACTTCCACGGCTTCACTTTATGGTACGTATTTTGCAAGCAGCATACTGTATACTGTATATTGAAGCCCCAAACACTTTGATAGGTGTGTCTGAATTTTGGTGCTCCTAGCTTTTTGAAGTGGGAGCCCCAGTGCAACATGACTAAATCTACGTTTGAGCTATATATTAGAATTAGAATTTAGCAGAAACATTTCTGACAAGTCAGTTCAATTTACTAACTGTACTATTAACTATTAAAAATGTTTCACCTACAGCGTATTGATTATTTGATTGCTGTTACCATTCCAGAGTCGATTATTTTCCAATAACAGCATGTTCTGAAGTGTTATATTCCTCTTATACCAACACGTTTTAGCCATGAATCAATTTTGACATTTAATATTGTGGAACATCTGTAAAACAAGTTAGATTATCTCTTGTATTATAACAACTATAAACAGTCATTCCCACATCCATCTAAAGCCTCTCTCTTTTTCTCAGCTTGTCATGTTACTAAGGACCTGATAAGTCCTGTGTCTTTACTCAAGACAGCTTTATCTTTGGCTTTTTACAAAAAGCATTGACACTGGAGACTCCTCATGAGAAACTCCACCATGTCAACAATTGCACACATTTTATTAATCTGTTTACGTGAAGTGTCCCCCTTACAAGTTCCTGTATACGTTGTTAGAATAGAAACAATAATGTATTACAACGAGAGCATTAATATAAACCTGGGATTTGCCTTGCAGCCAGAACTACCGTCAGAGCATGCTGTTAAAGAACATTAATCAATACCTTCTGACCAATCATAATCGAAGATTTTGCAACCCTGTGCTTTACGGTCTATTAAGGCATAATATGCCAAATTGTCGATGCATAGTTATGTTCATGTTTGACTATTCATAAATTCTTAATTGCATCACTGATAGATAGGACAGATATGTTTTTCATTTAACTTTAACAAGCATCTATATTTTCTTATTTATGTAGTATTGTACTTTGAATTTTATTAGCCCATAATAGGTAGTACATTTTCATTTACATTATTTTGGACTTTTTAGGGGGACATTTTAAAGCAAATACCTTGAGTGATTTTTGTACCCAGTCTGTCCCTGTTTATTAACTCACAGCCATGAGATTAATGCACACAATGTTCTTTGCAAATAGCTTAAATTTTACATCCTGTAGCCTTAACTCAATTCATTCCATGTATATAACCAAATACAAGAGACTGATTGTAATCCAAAGGATAGAAAATCATCTACTTGTTTTCTTCTGCTTTCCTCTATGAGTGAATCTCATGGGTGAATTCATAATTCACTAATTAAGGTTTTCATGTTGCTGAGTTGGAATAAAGTTGTAGCATCACCTTTGGCTAAATTGGATAATCCAGAAACAGCTTAAAATATTGATATTAGAGGGAATAATGGTGGATTTATTACAACTTTGCTGCATATTTTGCATTTAATCAAAAACAATAGTAGCATAGAAGGAAAGGTGTGAAACTTACTGTGAAAACCTACAAACTAATGTTGCAACAAAGTATATTTGCTAAAGTTTATGGAAATAACAAGTAGGATGGTTATGGCTAATTGATGACACAATGCACAATAGTAAATTCCAATATACTCTATATCCAAGATAGTTTTATTCTGCTTTATATAGTGATCAGCCATAACATTAAAACCACGTGTAGATCCCACTTGTGCCACCAAAACAGCTCTGTCTTTGGGGGTGGCCCCATATGGACGGCCTGAAGAACTGTTTGGATTGCTGGGGATGGTGCCACCTGGGGGCTGTGGAGATGGCTTGGGGATCACATATGGGGAGCTGTACCGTAATGGCTTGGGACTGCGATTGCTGTAGTGGCTTTGGGGCTGCAGTTGCCACGAGCAGCTTCGTACTCAGGACTACATCAGTGGACAGTGGATAGATTTTAACCAGCCGGACTTCTTGCAAAAACTGTGATGAATTTATTGGTTGCACAATTGCACTATTTGTCCATATAGTACACAATAGAAGGGATTTATTTATAATCGCACTATCCGTTGCACCCAGATGAGGATGGGTTCCCTTTTGAGCCTGGTTCCTCTCAAGGTTTCTTCCTCATATCATCTCGGGGAGTTTTTCCTTGCCACCGTCGCCACTGGCTTGCTCATTAGGGATAAATTCACAGTGATAAATTCAAATATTTACAATATATTTTTGTGAATCCATTTATTTCTGTAAAGCTGCTTTGTGACAATGTCCATTGTTAAAAGCGCTATACAAATAAAATTGAATTGAAATTGAATTGAATTGAATTGACCCATTCAGGCATGGACACCGCAAGACCTCTGAAGGTGTGCTGTGGTATCTGGCACCAAGACGTTAACAACAGATCCTTTAAGTCCAGTAAGATGCGACGTGGGGCCTCCATGGATCGGAGTTGTTTGTCCAGCACATCCCACAGATGCTTGATTGGATTGATCTGGGGAATTTGGAGGCCAAGTCAACACCTTGAACTCTTTGTCATGAGTTCCTGAACAAAGTACATGTCAAAGTAACAACCACATGAATGCCAGGACCCAAGGTTTCCCAGCAGCACATTGCCCAGAGCATCACACTGCCTCCGCCATCTTGCCCTCTTCCCATAGTGCATCCTGGTGCCATCTCTTCCCCAGGTAAGTGACACACACGTACCCGACCATCCACATGATGTAAAAGAAAACGTCATTCATCAGACCAATCCATTGCTCCATGGTCCAGTTCTGATGCTCATGTGCCCATTGTAGGTGCTTTTGGCAGTGGATAGGAGTCAGCATGGGCTCTCTGACTGGTCTGCAGCTATGAAGCCCCAGATGCACTGTGTGTTCTGACACCTTTCTATCATAACCAGTATTAACGTTTTCAGCAATTTCTGCTACAGTAGCTCTTCAATATAGTTATATTATAATTATAAGATTATAATATTAATAATATATAATATAATTATAAGAGTACATTAAACCAAATATGAGATTATTAAACTTTTTTGCTTCTTTCTACAAATAAATACTTAAAATTAGCATAATTATCTGCCAATAGAACAAGGCTATTTTCTGCTTGAAATAGTAATCTTATAATAGGAAATACTACATAAATCTGACTATATTTAAGACATTTTCACTTGCTAAGATGTCATTTTTTGCAGTGCAGCCTTGTACAGAGGGAATATTCAGGCTTAGTGAATATCACCCTGTGTAGTTTGACACCATACATGATTTGGACTGTAATTGCTTCTACAGTTATAACACAACATTACAATATGAAATTGTATCTTTTCATTTTATCTTCTTGCAAATGTTCCATTATCAGATACTTAGCAAGCTTGCTTATTTTAATATATTTAATATGGAGTTTACGTCAGCCAGTCAAACATAAACAAACAACAGATAATTAAGGACAAATTGAGTTTGTTGGCTTTTCAGGGCATTTTTTTTTTCTAACAAAACTGTGCACATTTCTCTAGTGTTCATTATTCTACTTATTTTTGTTTACTGTTCATGACCTCAGCTCATACGGCCGCCCTTAAAATTAAAAGAGCAGCAAGTTATTTTGAGGTTATGCTATGATTCACACACAGCCCGCTCCCCGCCTCGCTCTAGCTTGCTGGATAAAAAGACTACAATTGCATGCATATGATGGCTATATAGACAGAACTTGCATACAGCACATTAAACATGGTAGAGGACATAAAAATGTCGTGCAGGTAGGGGGTCCTCTCAAACAGAATTTAGGGCCATGGAAAAGCCTAGTCTCTCAGCACTGTACTTGATCTCTAATGAAAATAGGCTTCTTGAGAAAGTCTTTCAAAAACTTGGCAGTGATCTGCAGATAAGCTACATCCATAGGGTTTCCATAGAGAAGACACTTCTTCAAATGAAGGTTTAACTGAACCATCTTTGCCTTGCAAAAGATAATGTTTTTTTTTTCACTGCAACTAATCTGTTCTCCTCATATGTGACACACAGATACATGCTAAACTAGTGTCTTATTTGGTGACTTTTTATCCACCCTGGCCTGTATTCATGGAACCGTATGCTGGCTGTCAGTTTGATGATGTTGACAAGCACACATTTTGCTGCCCCTGCTCTGACCTCTGGATTTAAACAGCTTTATTTAAATGGAAATGCCAACTGAAAAATTAAAATGCATTTCATAAACTGCAAGTATTTGTTTCATATTTATCTTCCCCTGCAGAATACTGAGCATCTGTGGCTTAATTCAGTGGATGGAAACAATAAACCTCAAAGTAGGCTACTGCCCAAAATAGTCATGGCTTCCTTTTTATTACTCATAATGTTCTTTTCCAAACTAGAGAGGTTAATTAAAGCTACAGCATGTAAGATTTTGGAACTTCACCCTCTCTGATAGAAATATGCTATTGCAAGAACAGTTTGTAAAGTGGATTGGGCTGCGCTGTTTTCTACAATGTGGATGAATCTCATGGCACACAGTCAGATTCGAAAATCATGAAATGCAGACTAAGGGCGTTGTCACACCTGGTCTGTTTCAGTGCTCCAAGAGGTCTCAGACCCATGACTCAGCATTTTTTTGTGCATATGTGAACACAATAAATGAACTCACACCCCTCTAAAGTGACCCACAAGCAAACCATACTAAATACTTCCTTCAGAGGTAGAGGTCATCTGAGTACGGTTCGTTTGTGGTTCATTTTGTGGTTCATTTTGTGGTCCATTTGATTTGTGCATTGTGAAAACAAAGCAGTCTCAGTCCGCTTCGCATTTTGCTTTATAGATAAAGAAATTGAGAGTTGCTGTACATACATAGTTCAAGCTGTCAACGCAAATGGCATTCCGTAGGGTTGTGCTGTCCCACTAGAAGGTCAGCATGGTAAGTAGCAACATGACAGATAAGCTAATAGCACCAGTGTGCCACTAGCAAGTATGATATTGAGTTTAAGTTGATTCTGGTATTTCACTTCAAATTTGTTTTGCTTGCTCTGTTTTTCAGTCAAATCATAGCATTTCATCAAATGTAAAGCATGTAAAGCAACCATTTTGAATGATGCTATTCAGTGTTACACAGCTATTACACTATAGTAAAAGAGTTGTGGTGTGAACAACAAGTGGTCTAAGTTCTCAGCAATGCTAAAAGGTCCAGAAGGAGAACTGAGTCCCCTTTTGAGTCCATTTGCAGCTAGTTCCCTTTTGGGTCCACTTTAACACGACGGAGTATGGTTCATTTAAAAAGAACTTTATGTGAAAACACCCTTAGTTACAGATGAAAGAGCAAAACATTAATGCTAGCTGTAATAATGTAAGAGTTAAATAGAGGTAAAATTATAATAATAATATATATATTTATCACCATGAATGGCTGTGTTTGAGGTTTGAACTCAGAGTCTCCAGAGGTTTTTTCTGTTACGCTACTGTGGAGCCAACAGTTCAGACAAACATAACCAAATAACCGCTTTGTAATGTTCAGCTTGTCCTCATTAAAGTGTTGGACTAGCGAAAGAGTTGCCAATCTGTTAGCTCTGTTGATGAACACTGGACAGAGTAACATTACAGAATGTAATACATTATATTTTAATTAAAGTGATCGATTGTTTACAAATGTAATGTTGGTTTTACTGGCTAATATGTCTAGCTATAAGACACATGTCTAATCAGTGTGTTTGAGTATCTGTAGTTTGTAGTTATTTGTCTACATTTGAGCATGTAGTTTCCCCATACTGCATTATTCACAGTGTTAGGGCCACTGAGATGTTTATGATCTCTCATTAAATGTATGTGTATATATATATATATATATATATATATATATATATGTGTGTCTGTGTATGTGTGTGTCTAAGTACTAGAATGTCTTGGTTGCTTTAAATCGTGCTGCAAAAAAACAGCAAGCCTGATATATTCAGAGTAAGGAACGGACGTTATTATCTGCAGGGTGACTCAGCACTCTTAACAGCAGAGAACATGATGCTGTTGAGAGAGAGAGAGAGAGAGAGAGAAAGAGTCAGTGCGTGCATGTTTCGCCAAGCTGTAAGTGTTGACAGTTTAGAGTTGTGCTCACATCTTTATGATTCCCTCCCGCCTGTCATTTTTGTGACAAAAAGCGACACACTAATGTGAGATTTTCGTCGCAGCTTTCCACCAAACACTGCACAACAACATGCTGCTCACGTCTGAAAAAGAGGGCCTAGTCTAAGAACTGACATGAAAAATATAGCTCACACACTGCAAAATGAATTTTAGGGAACTGCACTGGCACTGCATCACGAACTAAGACAATTTAAGTAAGGGTAATTCCATGCAGATGCCAACATTACAATGGGAAAATCAAGTTGTGAGCAAAGGGAAACTTTGCTCCACTTTGCTCTATATTTAAACTGTTTTGCTGAAATTTAAGAAAGTTTAATCATTTAACCAAATATGAGGAGTGCTTCGACACAAAACCAGATGTTGTCTTGGTTCAAAAGAGGGAACTAGAGTGCCATTTTTCCTCAATGTCCTCAATAAGGTTAAGGATGGAGTCAGGTTGGAGAGGATTCTTGGCTTATTCCTAACTCCTACTTCACTTGTCTGATATAACAGATGCTCACATAGTTATGCCATATCTATTCTAGTCTGTGAAAAATATTTCAGACACATCACACACAAAATTTTACATCAATAATATTAGATTATAATTCTATACCAAAGCAGCAAATATTATAAAACTACACTATCTACATAACCTTTACACATACTGTAGTTTATACTATTTACTTTTCTGTAAAGATCCTGAAAATTGACAGCATTGAATCCAATATGCCAATAAAATGTCCCTTATATATATTATGTATGTGAATATCATAATATTTGTTTGCATTTGACATAATGAAATGTGTATGAAATGTACACTGGTTTATTGATGTTAAAATTGTGCACACACGTTGCAAATCAATATGAGTTTAAATTTCATGGCCATAATGCTGGAATTGCCTGTTTTTGTCTTGTTGCCTGCATGAATCCATGGAATGATGGATTGGAATGGAAAGCCGAGTGCTCACAATCTAGCAATGCTTTACAATAGAGCTCTGTCAGGCTCTCAGAAAAGCCTATTCTCTCTTTATAGACCATGAGATGGAAACAATTACACATATTAATGGGACCATGGAGAGGTCTGGGTAAGCCTTCCAACAATATTTTGAACAAACTAATTGTTCTGTGGGTCTGGAGGGAGTGAAATATAGAATGACGTAAGAATATTAACGTATGTTTAGTCATTCCCTGGGAATGGATGACCAGCACAATTGCAAAGTTTGTACCACAGCCTTCTGGGGCCAGGAGTCCAACAGAGCAAAATTGCGATGGCATTACTCTCTCTCCTGTCCATCAGAAGGACAGACTGTGAGCTCATGTTTGTGGAAGAGAGTGCACTTAACGCTTTGCTCCGAGTGTGTTCAGTTGCGCTGTGACGTAGCTCGTGCTGCAGTTTGAAAAGAGGTAGCTAGCTTTATGTATCTTAAAGAAAACATGTGCTAGCCTTTACATCTCCCCCCTCCCCAGTTGCTAGGGAAAGTTAGCTAGTCAGCGGGAATTGGCAAATGACCAAAAGAAAGTTTGTACCTTTGATTAACTTTTCATTCTGTTGTAGTTACTTATGACACCTGCTAGAGTTCATGTGTTTTGACATTTATCATGTAGGTAATTTCTGATTTGAGTAACGAATTTGCAGAAAATAGTTACTAATTCTCAGCTCAGCCATTTTTTTTGTAGCTTGACAAATTTGGTTGGAACAATGAGGAAGCTGAGGCTACAATGGGCACAGGATTTCCCAAACTGGCCAGTTGAAGATTGGAACAAGATCAGGCAAAGTTTTTCCAATCTTTCAGGGAGCCTATGACCACGGTACGCTCTGATTCCTGTTCTTGGCTGACAGGAGTGGAACCCGATGTGTTGTTCTGCTCTTGTAGCCCATCCACCTCAAGGTTTGATGTGTTGTGTGTTCTGACATGCTTTTCTCCTCATCACAGTTGTAAAGAGTGCTTATTTGGGTTACCGTAGCCTTCCTGTCAGCTCAAACCAGATCTGGCCATTCTCCTCTGACTTTTTATCAACAAGGCATTTCCAGCTGCCTAGTGGAGTTTTTTTTTTTTTTGTGCACCATTCTGTATTAAAAAAAATACAGAATAATAATCTGTTGTTTGTGAAACTCCCAGGAGATTTAGAAATACTCAAACCAGCCCATCTGGCACCAACAACCACAAGATCACATTTTTCCCCATTCAGATGTTTGATGTGAACATTAACTGAAGCTCTTGACCTGTATCTGCATGATTTTATGTATTGTGTTGATGCCACATGGGCAGGTGTTCCTTTTTAAAGTGGCAGGTGAGTGAGTGTGTGTGTGTGTGTAGACAGACAGACAGACAGACAGATAGATAGATTTAGATGTGTGTGTGTGTGTTAACATTATCTTTTACATAAAACAGGTCACTGACCATAACAGTGAAAATGCACGTTGTTGCATCCATATCACTGATTTAGAGTCTTGTAGTCATTTAATGCAGAATTAGCCAACAAGCTTTTTCACTCTGTGGCAATGTGTGAAAACGTGAGAAATGCAGGGGTCAGTACGAAGAGAATAACTGGTCCATATGGAACCCAGATAGGCTATGAAGCATTTACTGTATTCTATTTTGAGTATATCACAGACGGCAAAGAATATTTCTCTGAGGTTGTCACTATGGTTACGGGCATTATGAGGTAGTCTGAGATGAGATCTGACTCCAACACTGTCCCATATAGTGCCCTAAACCCTGCGGTCCTCCTCCAAGGCTGCACTTTGGTGATGAAGACAAAGTGAAAATGTCTCACAAGCATGAATTTCAGAAATGGCCATTTAGGACACAGTTAGCTAAGATCATAACACTTTCAGTCACTCTTGTTAATAAAATAAGGCTACTGTATCATTCCTAAACACTGAAAGTATGAACATTCATGAACCTAGCTAGCTATGCCATATATACTAGGCTGCAGCTTTAGGTTTTAAACCAAACTAAGCCCACATTTTACAGTAGCTCTTTACATTCTCACATGGGCTCAGCTTTAGCCCTGTCATTCACAAACAGCCATCAGGAAAATAAATCTGCATTTTCTGCCGCAGTAGAGGTGGCCAACAATTTATTTCCCACTCGTCTTCTGTGTGTACGAATAAAAATCACATGATGGAAGCAACAGTCCCTCCAGAAAGTATTCAACCCCGAGAGATTATTTCTCTTTTTGCCAGATAGCAGCATCAAATCTAAACCTAGAAGAATGGGATTTTTAACTGCTTCATTTGAAGTGACTCTCTACAGAAATAAAATTAAACAATGTATTTAGATGTCCTCAGAATTATTTGAAAATCAAAACATCTAAAAACTGCTCAATTGATAAGTATTCACCACTTCTGCAGCAATTCCAGATTTGAGTTGCATCAGATGTGTCTCTCTGAGCTCTGGACATTTTTATTTTGGCATTTTCCTCCATTCCTCAATGCAAATTTTCTAAAATTATCTCAAATTAAATAGAAAATGTTGGCAGACAGCAATTTTCAGGTCATGCCACAGATTTGCAATTGGATTTAAGTTTGACTCGGCCATTCCAAAACATGAACTTTCTCTTTTTCAAGTCATTTCTATGTAGTTTTTGCACTTTGTGCTTTGGCTCATTGGAACATGTACAGTATTTTCACTCTAAATACACAAAATCTTTTTCCAAAGTGAGCTCTGTAACTCCTTAGCTGGATTCTTGGACACTTCTCTGACAATTGCCCTTCTTGCTCAAGCACTCAGTTTGGCCAGATCTTGGTAGTGTTTGTTTTTTTTCCTACTTTGTTCTAATGGATTTCACAGTCCTCCTAGGAAGGTTCAAAGCTTTGCCTATGTTTTAATCATCTTTACCATCTTTTTTCCTCCTAACAGCTTCATCTCAAGGCAGTTTCTTGGTCTTCATGACAGCAGGACTGATCTGATCTGACATTTTAGCTGTGTGACCTCCCAAAGTCAGAGATATTTATTGTATAAGCGTACAATTGGACACAAGTGGATTTAAAATTAACACAGGTGTACCCTGTTTAACATATTTAGTGTGAGCTCTTAAATTAAATACTAGTCCTAATTTAAATTGCTAAAAGAAAGGGGGCTGAATACTTATCATTATGCAGTTTCTAGACTTTTTTATTTCTGAAATAATTCTGAGGACACCTAAATACATTCATTTTATTTCTGTAGAGAGTCACTTCAGAAAGAGCAGAAAAATCCCATTCTAAGATACTTTTACTTAATAAGAGAAATAATCATTGGGGTGGTGAATACTTTCAGGGGGCACTGTATATGTTGAAGTTGAATCGAACGTGACAAATATAAGAAACAGCAGCATATGTTAAAAAGTGAAACCACTATATAATGAGCATATGTAATTGGGGTGTTAGGAAGGAATTCACTCCCCTCCATTGTTTGGCCCCAGTTGTTCCTCCTGTGCACTCAGGTGGTCCAATCAGGCAATTCGCATGTGGCCACATTACATTTGTAGTCCTGGTGGTCATGCTGCGTCCCAAACAACATCAAAAGACTAGTCACTAGTCACTTTTAAACTACCTGGCCACAGTGTTAATAGAATTGTTCAGTGGTTTGGGCATTTTGTAAAAGTTATATTAAGTTTTATTAATTAAAAGTTGATATTAAATTGTGCAGACTGGGCCCCTGGAGGACTAGTTGTTAGGCCATGGCGCCCTCACCGCTGCGGCCTGGGTTCGTTTCCTGGCCAGGGAACCAACCCCAGCCACTGTGGCACAAGGCAATGCACTTCCAGTGCCAGTCCCAAGCCTTCATAAAATTAGGGAGGTTTGCATCAGGAAGGGGATCCAGTGTAAAAACTGTGCCAAATCAAATATGTGGACCAATGATCCGCTGTGCCGTTCCCTAACAGGAGCAGCTGAAAGAACAACAACGACATTAAATTGGACATGTGAGGTGGTCTCTTCTCATACATACACTTTCTGTTACCATTCCTAACACACTGTAAGCTCGTTACTATATGAATGTAGCTATTTTGTATTTATGGCAATATAAGGTATGCAATAATAATTTAGCACCCTTGGTTTTTAATACTGCTTCACTGAAGGAATACTGTATGACATTATGTTTTAAAACAGACGATCTTAATGTTCTACTTTAAAATAGTGTATAGGGTTTGGAAAGTGGCAGATTTTGAATTTAATGGCATACTTTCAGCCACCAGATGCCATTTTAATAAAAACTTTATTATTAGACAGAATTGCTACATTAAGATAATATTAAGAAAGCACCAACAAATACATCACCTGATGTGAGCTTGAAACTCCTGTCTGCTGGACATGTTATAGAAACACAAAATGTATAGCTACAATACAGGGATATTGTTCAATTCAATTCAATTTATTTTATTTGTATAGTGCTTTTAACAGTGGACATTGTCACAAAGCAGTTTTACAGAAATAAATAGATTCAAATGAAATTAAACCAAAATAAATTGTAGATCTGTGAATTTATCCCTTGTTGTCAGTATATTTGAGTTTATAGCCTTGTGCACTGTTGCCAAGTTCATTAGAGCTGTGTGTATGGGAGGACCATACACTGACAGCTTCCACCTCATGGTTTATTTCAGTTTGTACTTTCCTCTCTGTGGTTAGGGTGTTGAAAGCACATGATTCGCTGAGCAAAAGCTGCCCAAAATGCCATGCAGGGAGATGACTTTATGAGTAAAGCTTTTATCAATCAATCTAAGCACCCTACGGTTTAATTACAAAATGCTGTTTGATGGCTAATTATAAACGCTTTCTTTGACTTTTGGTAGTGGCTAGTATTTTGGGGGCTGGTTTTGAAGTGACATTGGGTTGCTTTCGGCAATCCTGCTACTGACAAAATGTGATCACATATGGTCAGTGGAGAGGCATTCAAGACACGAAAATACCAGATGTGAGCAGGTGTGAATGTTCAGACTGTCTCGGTTGTGCCCTTGTGATCTGATCACCTGAGACGGATGTTAATACCAAATCTGAACTGAGCCACTGCTTCTTTAAACTTAAAGCTTTAGACAAAAATCAAAAGGTTTTTTGATTTTAAAGGTTCCTACTACACGTTAATGCTATTTCAAGCACAAAATGAAAAATGTATAAATTTGTCATTTTAAATCTGTCTTTTTTTAATGAACAGACATTCATGTTGTTCCTGTTGAAGATGGAAGTGCACATGTAGAACATAAAGAGATAAAGAACTACTCTCCCTATTAATATTGCCTCTATTTTTACACTGAAGGAAACAGTGAATGTGTTGGTATGGTTGATTGAATATGCTGCTGCATGTTCTTTTGCGTATGATAATAAAACCACAAAAACAGGACATCTGTCTGAGGTAAATGCTATTATCACTGTTATTGCTTTGGGCAGTAAAGAGCGGCTGGCAGTAACTATCCAGAGGAGGCTGGGAGGGGGAAGTAGTGCCAACACTGCCATCTTCAGAAGCTAAAAGCTTTAACTTCAAACTGGCTGATTGGAAATGAGCTAAGGTGCCTCAGTCTGCCCAAACACCAGGAAAGCAGACAGCGGTTGCCAAGCAGCTCCCTCATATGCCATCTCCCTGCATTTCCTTCAACGTCTAACCCACCACCCCCCACCGCCGCCCATGCCCTGTATACAGAGAGGCAACAGCTCCCCTCACAGGGCCTGAAGAGTATTTTATTTTCCCTCACCACCTCTAGGATCCAGCTGTGATGGCTAGAACCTGTGATTACTAAATTCGATATTAGTCTAAAAGGTGTTGGCAAATTCTAAAACTCTATTGCAAGGTCCCTTCTGACAAACCCAGCAAGTACAGAGAATCAAGCTCAGAATAATTAAATGTGTAATGTTAAATGAAACCACAGTATTCAAAGAATCAATCTTATGGATTACATTATATGGCCAAAAGTATGTGGACACCTAACCATCACACCCATGTGTATATATTAAACCATGGGCATTAATATTGTGTTGGTACCTCCTTTGCGGCTTGAACAGTCTCCATTCTTCTAAGAAGGCTTTCCACTAGAGTTTGGAGCGTGGCTGTGGGGATTTGTGTTCATTCAGCTACAAGAGCATTAGTGAGATCAGGCGCTGATGTTGGGATGTCGAGGAGGTCTGGGGTTCAGTCGGTGTTCCAGTTCATCCCAAAGGTGTTCAGTGGGGTTGAGGTCAGGGCTCTGTGCAGGACACTCGAGTTCTTCCACTCCAACCTTCACACACCATGTCTTCATGGAGCTCGCTTTGTGCACAGGAGCATTGTCATGCTGGAACAGGTTTGGACTAGAAACCTTAGTACCAGTGAAGGGGAATCTTCAGAATATAAAGACATTCTATACAATTGTGTGCTTCCAACTTTGTGGCAACAGTTTGGGGAAGAACCACATATGGGTGTGATGGTCAGGTGCACATACTTTTTGGCCATATAGTGTATTTTGCTATTGTTATATCACAGTTATGGAACAGCCTTCCAATTACTGTTTGGGACTCAGATAGTGTTCAAGCGTTCAAGTCTAGTGGTCAAGTCTAGGCTGAAAACATATTTGTTTAGTCAAGCCTTTTGTGAATAGATTTGTCATAGGTAAAGAAGCAGATCTGGAGGGTTCAGGGCTATTAGAGTGTTATGGTGAACTGGGATGTTTGGATGCTGTCGTGCCCCATTCTCACGCATTATGTCCCGGGCCGCCCTCATGTCTGTGTTACCTTCTGGCTCCCCCTTTGAGTTATGCTGTCATAGCTGGCCTTGCTGGAGTCCTTGCTTGCACTCTGCACACAATGTACATTGTCCTTAACCATTACATGACAATAAGCATACCTAATAATCTCTGTTCCTCTATCTCTCCCTCCACTCCCCCAATTCTGCTCTCTGGAGCTGCCTGATCCATCCTGATGCTCTACTCTGGAGTACTCATCACTTCACATGGAAACCACTCACTGCTGCTGAGGATAGCCCCATATGAACAGCCTGAAGATACATGAGATTACTGTGGATGGTACCACTTAGAAATCATGAAGATGGCTTTGGACTGCAGTTGATACAAACAGTTTTGCTATGATAGCTTTAGGACTGCAATTTCCCACGAACAGATTAGTACTCAAGTCTCCATCAGTGAACAGTTCAATAACTTCAACAAAACAGACTTCATGTGAAAACTATAATGAATTTCCTGGTTACACAATTGCACTTTTTGACCATATAGTATACATTTATTAAAGGCAATTATAGTTGCACTATCCAGTGTCACCCAGATGAGGATGGGATCTCTTTTGAGTCTGGTTCCTCTCAATGTTTTTTCTTCATATCGTGTCAGGGAGTTTTCCTCACCACCGTCATCTCTGGCTTGCTCATTAGGGTAAATTTATCAATTTAAAATTTATATCCTGAATTTATATATTTCTACTTTGTGACAATGTCCATTGTTAAACGCACTATACAAAATAAAAACAGAATTGAATTGAGTCTCACAGCTCTTATAGCTCTTATAGCTCTTATAAGGTATATAGTTTGATCATGAGCACAGGTTACGGTCTGTGTGGAGTTTCATCCCGTGTTCTCCGTGTCTGCACAGGTTTCCTCTGGGTTCTCCAGTCTCCTCCCACCTCTCAAATACAGTAGTAGGGTTGTCTACACTAATTTCCCCCTTGGGTGTGAACAAGTGTGTGAACGGTGCCCTGTGACGGACTGGAGTCCCATTCAGGGTGTATTCCCACCTCACGCCTAAATGATCCTGGGATAGAATCTGGATTCACAACAATCCTGACTCTAAAGCAGTTACTGAAGTTTAATGAATGAATGAATGAATGTTCAGTTGTATTACTGAATTATATTTGAGATCATCCCTCAAAGCTTTTAAATTGGTGAAAGTCCTAAGCCCCAAAATTGTTTTCTTTGGATACATCAGTTTATAAATTGGTGGGAATAAGTCAGCGAGAGGCAAATATGCATTTCATAAGTGCCGCAAATTCATTTAGCAGCCTCTCCATTTCCCACTGGCATCAGTCTGCCAAAACAAAGTGTCTGTCAGTGCAGAGGCTCAATCTCTGCATTTCTACTGTTCATAACCTCAGACTGTTTAGTATTCAGAGCAGCCTGCATTCATGATTCAACTGTTTTGCCTTCAATCAAAAAGTGAAATGTGTTCTCTCTGACCCCTGTTTCAATATCCATTCATAAGGGTCTTGCTCCCTGGCAGTGTGAATATTAGCCACTTATCCCCAAAGCTAGAGGCTAGCAAACCAGGCCAGTGCTATCTCTCAGAGTTGTGCCTGACTCCTGTTTGCAATTTCTATAAAAGAATCTCAGCCACAGCCTCTTCCATCACATTGCTGGCTTCAGACTGCCAGTCGTGGCGACTCTGCAGGGTGATTTTATTGACAGTTATGAGGTTTGATGGTTAATAATCCTGGTGTGCTTAGAGTTTCTAAACAGATGCAAACATGATCATGGTCCTCCCACTGCTCTTTATTTGTCATATTGCAGAATTGTGCACCCAACCAGAACGCATTTTCCTTTCAGTCCTGATTATTTATTACACCTTTTATCTTCATGAACACAAGCACAGTTGCTACATAATGTAGAGCATGTAGCATACTTATAGTTAAATTTCCACTAACAGACTTTGAATGCACAAAAGGTAAACCTCTCTCTCTGATAGCGTGTGTTTTGTATTTTTGGAAAGTAGAATATTTGAGGTTTACTAAAGTATCCCAAAATGTCAACGAACAGCTATCTGTCATTTATGTATAATTTATAAGTGTACTAAGAAATATCTACCTAAAGTGTTACTTTTTCTCTCTGTTTCTCCAGCCAAACATCAGGGAAGCAGGGAGTGAGTGTCTTCTCTGAAGAAAAACAAGAGTATAAATCTGAAGAATTCAAATGGGGATGGAGAGGGAGTGATGGAGAGTGGGATGCAGCCTGGGAATGCATCCTCACTTGAGTTCAGGAGGAAAACTTTAAGATCTGTCTCCAGCTCCCCACCCACTCCTCAATATCTTTCAAGTTGGTCTCTTATGAATTTGCCAAGCGCAAAAGGATTGTGGAGTAATTATTGACTTGTATTTCCAGCCTCTTTATTTTTCCCGCTTGTTGAGGGTCTTATTTTTCTCAAGTTTCACTAAGGTCACCACCTTATACTAGTAGACAGTGTGTTTTTGTTATTCCGCCACTATGTAGACATGATATCGACCTCATCTGACTCAACTGTGCGTCATTTTGCTGCGCACTGCTGTTCTCTGAGTGTTGACGTGGGCATATTCGTCTTTGAGATGTTTCCATTTTAATGTAATTCAAAATCTAATCCTCCTTCTGCACAGTCCAAAGTTTGCTCTCAGGGGTTTTGGTGCAAGCTGTTAGCAACCCACTTAAAATTGATTGTTAAATAGTGAATTATAAAACCTAAAAATATCTTTGTAGAGTCCATCAATCAGTAAATGTCTGTAATTTGCCATAGCTCATTTTTTAAAATTCCTATCATTCTAATTTTGTGGGATATTAGTTAATCCATTGCAATCGCAGAAAGCCCCGCCCTATATACATCTTCAAAAAAGATGTTTTAAACACGTTCTTTCCAAATCCTGCACAAGCTACTAAGTTTTGGCCAGGGTTTCCGTTATTCCATTAAATCCTGTAAATTGAAGAATACTTGGGTATTCCTCAAGTTATCCATTCTATTCAGATGTAAATGCTTCTTCAAAGAAGTAGCAAACCAAACGTTAAAGAACACTTACACACTGATCACAACAAATTAATTGATACATACCTGATTCTCCACCAGAAGGACTGAATCACACAGGAACTGAATAATAAACTCAGTCACACAGGGATGCACAAGCATAGTGTCCTCTTTTTGTCCCTCATTTTTATGTATTGTAAACACTCTGTAAATACCTCGGTCACATAAGCCTAGATGTAGTCCAGTATCTAAATAAGTGATATGTATATTACATGTTTTTAAGTTACATGTTTCATGTTTTAAAGCAGTTCTATAGATGGGTTTTGTATTCAGACATAAGACCGAATTAGCAAAAATGGCTGTGCACTGCAAAAAATTTAATCTTAGCTAGTGGGCGTATCCACAATATAGTCAAATGTATCTAGTATTTCCTAGTTTAAGATTACAATAACCCAAATATGAATATATTAAAACTATTTCTAGATATTTGTTCTAATTTTAAGCATTTATTTCTAGAAAGAAGGGAAATGATCTTCCAATAGAATAAGAAATTTTAAAGCTTGAAATTAGTTTTTAAAAATGTATAGAAACAGGTTTAAAAATCATGTATTTGGTTTATTGTTGTATTAAAATAAAAAAATACTGGATGAATTTGACTGTATTTAAGATATTTTCACTTGATAAGATGTCATTTGTTGCAGTGTGTCTTGTTGAACTGGGTGTATAAGTTTGAGATGACTTTATAAACTCTTGACTACATTTTAATTTGCAGTCATAACAACCTTGTCCATTGAAAGATTCCTTTGATTTCGGGTCATTTTTTAGGATTGCATCAGCCTATACACTGCCAGTCAAAACTGCTTTTTCCTGCCAATTTTAATGTTTTATTACAGTTTGTACCATGGCACTGTTGAATTCAGTGACCAATTCCAATTGGTCAGAAAGTGTTGATTAATTTTCTATAACAGCAGCTCTGACAATAGGTCCCGCTGCAATGTTTATATTAATGCAGAGAGAGAGAGAGACTAGTGAGAGAACAACTGTTTATAGCTGCTATAAGAAAGTGGTAACAGGAACTATCTTGTTTCATGGTCATTCCACAACTATAAATGTATCTTGTGAATACTTGTGAACAACTATAAGTGTATCTTATATATATACATATACATACATACATATATACACATATATATATATGCTGTGTTTCCTGTAGTAGAAGAGGAATAAAAAAACTTGTGACATGCTGTTACTGGAAAATAATCAATTTTGGGGTGCTTACAGTATCAGGTGTATTAATCACTATTACTGGCACTGAACAAACAAAATGATTCTGACTAGGAATAAAATCAGCCTAAATCTGGAGCCTATTAACTGGTCAGTCTCAGATCTTAATGGAACTGTATACTAGTGCTTTATTAAAGTCAGGAACACTTAAACCCATTAAGGCTATAGACATATACTCATATACAGTACATTGCTAGCATTAACTGTAAAACATAAATAGGTGATGGGGCTACAAATGCATATTTGTAGTGATTCTGTAAATATTTAAAGATACATACTGTATTTCTTGGGTTGCTTATCCGTATTCCAAATATAGTGTTCAGAAACATTTGACTGGCAGTGTGCCTGCGTCCATCTTTGTATCCTGATCTCTCTCACCCAACCTAATTAGTATTGCTGACTGACCCTGTTCAGTGAGAGGATGGTCTAGACGATGGTCTAGTCAATCCAAAACTTTTTTTATCTCCTTAAATCAGCATTTCTACAATACGTGGCTATTTTGAATGTCATCCGTATTTGGAGTGCAAGTTGTTGCTGAAGTTTATATATTAGGACAGAAGACATGATCAGCAAGAGTGATATTAGAGTCATCAACCTTCAGACATGCGTAGATGAGTGGACAGCATGCAGATCATCTGACCCTCTGCTATTCTCTCTCTTTCTCTCTCTCTCTCTCTCCCTTTTTTTCCTCACTCTCACTCTTTTTCTAGCTAATTTGATCAGGCCCTTAAAGCTATCTGACTCCAGTAATGAGAGATCATCGGGCCTTTGATCGCAGTGACAGTGAGCCACCACTGCTGTGGGCCATCTGGAACATCATGCATACACACACGAGCATACATGCGCACACACATGCACACACATGCACACACACACACACGTATGCATACACACACGACCAGACTCACCTTCATTCTCCTAACAGTCCCCTTGAAGACTTGCGCTTGCCATTTAAGGACACTTTAGCAGGCTGCGGCAGCTGGCAGAATGCAGGCAGTGGTTGGTAGGACATGTGCTATCATGGCTTTCAGTCCTCTTGAGGGAGTTCTAGTGGCATATAGACAGTTGGGAAGTCACTAGGGCACAGAGAAGGTCATTCCAACAAGATGCTGCTGGAATGTTGTAAGTGCACACTCAATGGATCAAAACAGCTGGGAGGAACAGATACTGAGAAGTGAAGATAAAGAGAAGAGGCACTAACACATTTTCTAACACCACTTAAGGGACTCGAGCTGATTGAGCGTCTTTATGACAGCAAATGTGTGTTTATAAAATTATTGTTTCACTATGCTAAAACCCCTCTCCTGGGCTGCTTCCTGTTAAAGGGGATCAGTCAGTGCAGTATCACCGAGCCTGCTTAGGGAGTGCTGGAGCGTTGGGGCAATATATTATATAGACCCACACCCTCGGGTTTAGTGTAAACACCATTTCTCATATGTGTTTGTGTATATGTGTGTGTGTTCGTGAGCAGAACCAGCCATCAGAGATGTCACAGGTGAAATAGTGTCAGTGTAAGGAGTGTCCGTGATGATGGCAGTTTTACTGTGCCCCCGTAAAGCTGAGTCATGCTTATGAATGATGAGGACTTTGGGCTCTTCACCATCCTATGGTTAAAGAGTCATGGATTCTTCCGCATACCATTTTGGTCCAAGCTGCACTAACATTAATATAGCATATGCAATGCAGCAGTGTGAGCTATTATAAGTCATATATGAAGCTACATTAAAGTAGATTGTGTTTTTAAGCTCACAAGGTTACACTGGGTGTCTCGTTCATCTCTGTGACCTCTGAACTGACTGTCCTCTCTCAGCAGTACTGTACATTCCTATCCTTTCCGCTTACCACATCCTACCCGCGCTTTTCCCAGGCTTTTTCCCAGCTGGGAATAAGAGGAACCAGCGTCACACAATAAGGCACCATAAGAAATACAAATAATTTGATTAATGTAATTATATTTTGCTTGTTTTTATTGATGAACATGGGAAATCTTCAAGACTGTATATAGACATTTCACATAGAGAACATGTAGTGGGAACATGCAAGTATGTGTAAGTGTCTTAGAGTATAATCCTATACCCACGGAATTCTAAGCCATCCAAAAATAATATTATTCTGGCCCACAACCTTGTTTAATTTTATATTAGGTTCTGTAAACATTAAGTGTATTTAGATATCCTATTGGAATTTTTGGCAGTGGCCCCTAGAATTGTCACATGACAGTTCACAAAATGCCTCTAGCAGTTTCATCCACAAGAGGGCGGTATTCTCAAAAACTACCCTCTGTGACCCTCTGTGAAATATCGCGTTTTCTTATTTAAGCTATCCAAAGCTTATTGCGTTCCACACGTGTTAACCCTACAAAGCATGATAACAGTTTTATTGGAGATAAATAAGCAACCATAACCACACCCATAAAACATGTAATGTGATATGTGTAAATGAATATGCCCTTATTGCCTTACGTTTTTGTAAATGATAAAAGGGATCGATTTTTGCTCTCAGGTTACATTCAGAAAATGCAACATTAGCTTTAGAGAGCAAAAAGTTTCAGCTGTTTGAATGGATGAATGGACATCATCAGGATGTACAAGGTCAGAAACACATGGTCTGTAGCTCTTGGTTTAGATGCACTATGTTGATTTCAGGTGCAGGACCCAACATGTGTGTATGTGTGTTCACTCTACCAGCATGCTTGGCTTATGCATCACTCCTTACGCATCAGAGTGTGTGTTGAGATGACTCATCTTGAAGTGTGACTATATGCCTTTTTAAATATGAAACACTGTTTAGTTGGTGGTGATTGTCATCTTCCTCTGACAGATTCCCCGAGTCCCTTCAGAACTCCAGGTCTCTAAGACATCTCTTTGCAATGACAGATTTTTTTTTTATTTATTTAAAAAAAACAGCCAAAGTAGAATGTGTACTGTCAGCTTTGTGCCAGTGGCATGAAGCATTTCCATGAAAGAAATTTCATGAAGGGTGGAAATCATACATTTATTTTGTTTGTTTTTAATAACGCTGTCTGCAGCCACATAGAAGCAAATTGTAGGTAGGATGTTCACATTCTCTGGACTGCATTAGTGCCATTTTCTGTTTACTTGGAGTGGGAGTAAACAGCCACACACATACACACACACTAATCCAATATGTCGATTTTCCCCTTCCTACACCCATGCTTTGCTCACTGGATAAGGCTGTAATACCTGCACAGGGATTCTGATCACTCTCCCTGCACTTTACAGGCAGCAGGCCTTCACCTGAGAATTGTAGTATTTTCCACAAAGAAGACAGAGAGAAAAAGAGAAAGAGAAGAGGGATCATTCCTGCTCAGTATAAAGAGGATTAGGATTTATTAAATGTGTCTCAGACTCTGGAAGGGAAGCAGAGATTAACCACTTCAAATTTTAAAGAATAAAGTAAATATAGACCTTTTGTTTTCACTCTCAATTGCAATGCTGGAGTCTGGAGTCCTTCAGTGAAAATGGTCAGGTTCAGCCTTCACTGTTTGATAAGAATTAACAAGGTAATTTCCCATAATCAACAATAGGGAGTACAAGAACAGAGCATAAACTATGAATATTTTAATATGAATATGGGGTCCTAGCATATCAAATTACTGGGAATTTAAACCAAACAAGGTCCACCAACACATCATCAGTGTAAAATGCATGTATAAATCCTGGGACACAGCAATGAAGCACTTAACCCATGTTATGTCAGCTGAAAGTGCTAGTTGAAATGTTTCATCTGTGCATCTCTACATGTTTGAATTGGAATTCCAGAAGAAATGATGTCTCCGCTCGAATAGCTAAACCAGGTGGCTGACCCTTGTAACCACAAACACTGCCTCAAACTCTTGTGCTGTATCTCTGACATTCTCACTGAGTCAGCTCTCAGATAACTGTGACACTGTTCACAGGCACACAGTGTTCTAACAACCCAAGAAAAGTTGGCAAAAGTTGGCAAAAACCAACCTAATCTCATTGGCGTAAAATCGAAGATGGAAGAGAGATTTTGTTGAATTTCATACAGGAATATGAAAAGCTCATTCTCGATATAGCCTTAACTTTTCATATGAATTGTTGTTGTAATTGTTGTAATTGTCTATACTGTATATTGTTGAAACAAAGTGTTTCAAACCAACAGAACCTGCAACTACAGTGGGTACAAACTATGTCTTAAAAGCAACTGATTTTGCATATCATAACAGGTTATACAGCCCAAAACACTGCTCATTGTACAGCATCTATATCAGACCAGTGTGTCCTGAAAGTCAAAAAACTTCAGTTCTGCTATCAGAAGCTTCTCTTCGATATCAGATCTCACCAAGTTTGCATCTGATTCTAGATGTGAGACGACTGAACTGGTTCCTAAAAGCCCTCCTGTTTATAATGCTTAGGCTATATGATGTTATTCATGCTGCGTAACCATAAGACTGGTTCACATCAGTAGAACTCTAGCACCACAACTATTCTTGAGATGTATGCAGGGAACTCTGTTGTCTCTGATGGCCAGAGGCATAAGGATACTGCAGTATTTGGATGGTTGGCTCTAATGTGCCCCTACCAAAGTGCACGCCATATACAATACATCTACCTTCCTCACATACATTACAGTGCTCCCGGGGAACTACTGTACATTCATCAAGAATGTTAGGGTGTCAGTGGGAAGTGTGGGTGGTAGCATATATCAAAGAAACCAGACACCAGATTTATTGCTTTGATGCGAGCGTATTGAATGATATATATATAAAAAATAAAGATTGTATAGGTAGATATATAGATAGTACAGGTATACTACATGGCCAAAAGTACACTTCTGGTCAAAAAATTGGGTCAAGCCCAAAATGGCAAAATATTAAGCTTTTAATGGTCTTAACAACAAATCACTGGTCAGGAAATGAGCAAGAATTAAACAAACAGATAAAGGAACTTCGTATAGGAGCTTTTCCCTTTGATTTCTGTAAATGTTTAAGCCTTGTGGCACTTGATGGGCTGCATCAGGTGCGGCAGATAACCAAATAATCACTAATCTTTTAAGGAAAAAAAAAAAAAACATCCCAGAAGATATTTATGGAAAATTTTGTACACCCAGACATGTGTTAGTTTGAATTCACATCAAACATCTTAATCATTATCATGATTTTACCTTTGTGTACAAGAAGACTATATAAGCGAATTTCCCTGTTTCTAGCTTTTCCCCAAACAAACAGTTCACTGCAGCAAAAGGAAACCAGAAAATGGAGGAACAGGAGCTCTCAGGAGTGCATCTGTTTCATTCTTGCTAATTTTCTAATCAATGATTTGTTGTTGAGACCATTACAAGCTTAATATTTGCCAATTGGGGCATGGCCCTTTTTTTTCTTTTTTTTTTTTGCCCAGGAGTGTATGTAGACACCTGACCATCACACCCATACGTGGTTCTTCCCCATAGTTAGAAGCACACAATTGTATAGGATTTTTTTGGGGGGTCTACTTTCAAAGACACAACACATCCCAACATGTGGCAGATATTATTGAGGCTCTACCTCTTTGGAGGTGTGAGGCTTTTTTACAGAAGGGTTCTGCCTGGGAGCACTGGTCCTTCAGAGAGTGATGCCTCCGTCTGGCTGAGGGGCAGTTTGGTGCCACACAGGGGGCGTTTGGATCCACAGTATAAGAGTACACGATCTAGATACCACATGCTGGTCCGATCAATCAAAACAACATAACATCCAATAGAGCTCTCTGCCTTGCACAATAAAGCTCTACAGTTAGTGTCACTGAGAGCAATTCACTTGCAAGTATGGTACAATGGTGCAAGACAGAGCATAATCCAGAGAGAGTGTCTACACCCAGAAGTGGTGTCCCACTGCCAAATCAAATATGGTTCTCCTGGATCAAGATGCACTCTCTCACAACTGGCCTCACTGTCTATTGAATGCATTTCCACTTCTACCACTGATTCTGCCACTGATGTTACATTGAAGATGCAGCCCATGACAGCACCAAAGATGGTGTGTTGCTGTGGGATCATAAACTTGTAATCTTCCTGAAGGGAGCAAGACACCTTTGTCCATCATGCTTGGAAGCCTGTGCAGCATGGTGAACTGAAATGGGGCTCTAAAGGCTCATTTGTTTGCTAGCAAAATTAGTGACAGAAGTGTATACCTTGGCAATAAGCTTGCATTCATGGCTGGATGACTCCAGAGTGACCTCAGTTGAAAATAGAGTTTTTGCCCAAGGTCATATTTAATACCTAACAATCTGTTCTCTCTTTCTGTCAAGCTGTATATGCTCTCTTGATGCCTGAAATGATGTTGGTGCCTGGTCCTGACACTGTGGCTCCTAGGCTGTCTTTCAGACCTCCCTGATTCATCCTGATGCTCTACATCTGCTTGAAACTTTCTGCACTTGTGACTCACCTTCTGCTGCTGTGAATGGTCCCCGCACACACTTAGTACTGTTTAACTTTAAGGTTGAATGCTCTTATGGCTGAATGAACACAAATCCCCACAGCCACGCTCCAAAGTCTAGTGGAAAGCCTTCCCAGAAGAGTGAAGCTTATTATAACAGCAAGGTGGGAGTAAATCTGGAATGAGATGTTCAGCAAGCACATATGGGTCTGATGGTGAAGTGTCCACAAACTTTTGGGCATACAGTATAATGTATATTTGAGGCATAAAATTTAATAGTTGTTTAAATAATAGTTTTCAAAGACATATGAGACAAAATGATTGACAGCCTTAACTTTTTTTTATGATTACAATTCAATACTGTTTACAGTTTTTTTTAAATGTACAATTCTAGATGCATATATGCTGTTTTTAGGTTGCTTTTTTTTTTTTCGTCATATTTCTTGGATGAGTGAATTTTTTCATCTATTACTGAGATTTTGGTCTTGCTAAATCTGTGAAACACCTTGTAAGGAAATTTAATTCAGTCACATTCCCTTTACTTGCTTTCTCATTGGATATGTGTGTAACATTACCCTTGTTCTTAAAAAAAAAAAAAAAAAAAAAAATTGGCCATATGGAATCTACAATGATTTCAGTCTGCAGGACTGGCCATACAAAGCTTACTGCCACTGTCAAAAGGAACCAATGACAATGAGCCTTTGTAAGCATCTGGAAGCAGTTATAGATTCTTTTTTCCCCTTGAGGACTGAAAAACGATTAGGAGAAACCCTAAGGGACACATGCACAGACACACACACACAGAGCTCTGGTTAATCAGAACTGAAGGTGTGATGACACACCAGAAAAATGAGATCAGCAAAAGAGTAAAGAGAATCAAGAATCTGTTACACTTCTGAACTTTATGTCTCAAGCCACCTTGGAACTGAAAACCAAGCATTTATTCCTGAACATCGTGAGCTATTCTGCTGCCCATGGAAAACTAGTATATAAAAAGCAGCTCAGTGAGTAACGGTCATTATGAGTAAGCAGTTACAAATACAGTAACTGCAATGGAAAGGATGGAGAGCTGTCTACATTCAGCTTTAAGTTATTTATAACACATTTGCACAGATGTAGCATTAGCAAAGGGAGGAGTCTCAAAGTCATTCAATTGTAAGAGTGACCAGGTTGTGTAATTTGAGAGAAGAAGCGGGAAAGCAGCATACGGAGGGCAGCACAGAGAGGGAGATAGCTGTGAGTTTGCGTAGTAATAATGTCATATTGAAAATTGTCATATTGAGCTGGAGTAGCATTAGATCTGTAGAGATGCACCAGTTGCATGTGAGTTGATCACTTTTTTTAACGCTACAAGTTCACTAACTCTAACTGCTTTCAACTTTAGCTATAAAAGATCAGTGACAATAAAACTAAATCCTCTCTGACAGCTTCCAGTTATAATATAATAAAAGGAAGAATATTGGAACGAAGTTAGCTTATATCTTTCTTCTGCACAAATCTGACCTGGCAGACATATTTTGATTTCTCAGACAGAGACAGAAAGAGAGGAAAAGATGAATAGGACTGAACAAAGAGGGAAAAAGTTAAAGTAGTTTCTTCTTCTGGCTGTTGCAGGGCTGGGCTTTGGATGCATGGGGTGTGTTTTTAAGTAAGGGGTAGGAGGTGGATTCTCTGAGCATTTCGGGGAGTACAGGGTGTCCCTTTCAGGTCTGGTTGGTCCGCCCCCTCCATGAGAATACCCTGCACAGACCTCTGGGTCCCTAAACGCCAGCAGTGCTGTGAATGGAGAACTAGACGAGGAGACTGCAGAACATACCGGCAACATGAGAGTGCTGCGTTTAGTCCTGTGTGCTGTACTGGCCCTGCTATGTCTGCCTCAGGCAAGCCATGGAGGTAAGACAGTCCAAGTTCAGAGATAACCTTGAATCAAAGCCACACTGAGGCTCTGTCTGAAATCATACTTTTCACTTTTCTGTTTGCAAAATTTCCTTTCCTCACAGTCTTGGCTATGATAAGACTGTAGCTGCATGTACTGTTTATTTAATTTTTTTTTCTGCTTACTGTGAGATGAATTATGTGAAGGATGAATGGACTACAGGCAGCAATAGGTGTCTATGTCCATGTACAGTACGTGTCTTACTGCTATATGAAGTGTCGATGTATATTTAAGGAGATGCTTGGAGACTTGGAGATAGCTAGGATATGAGAATTAAAAGAAGTAGGTAATAATGAGAGGGATGTGAAGTGAGTGTGACTGGTGTGCACTTATGTCTTGGAGGTGTGCAAATATAACAGTTAAAGGTGAAGTCAAGGTGTCAGAGTTGGCAGGAGGCACCTATATACCCTAGTGAAAGGCTTATTCATCCACACAGGGGAAATTAAAAAAAAAGAAGAAGAAATACAATGCTGCCATAGTACTATGTGTAATTCATCTCTGTCCCTCGCTCTCTCTGTTTTTTTTTCGACCAGGGGTTTAAGCATTGGCTTGGGTATGGGGGTTGAGGGTGCTGCGTGAGGGGGTGGGGGGGCATGGGAGGGCAGACATCCGGCAAGTTCCTCAGGGTGGGAACTCCATCGTAGCCAAGAGTTGTGGCTTGCAGAAGGCCAAGCTGAATGAAGAGAGCCTTTGAGAACTGCCCGAGGAGCACAGATCTCTACTCACTCCACTCAGGCATGAACAGCTCTCAGATGTTTTCACATCTTCCGAGTGACTCTAAAAGCTACATTTCAATTCTAAGGGAATCTAACCGGGTATTGAAGTGAACTTTATTGAGTTGGGCTTCGGATCATTAGGTTGGCAGTGGATCGAAGCTCTAAGAGGAAATCTGTAGAGTAGCAGAGTGAATGTTTAGGTTTGTATTAAATGTCTCTTTCATTGCTCAACCATTGTTCCAAGTGCAACTAAAAATCTTTTTGGGTTAAGTGATCTATTCAGTGTCTGTGTACTGTATGTGTGTGGCTCTGTTCATGAACTCTGAGCTGTCTCGTGAACAAATGAACACTTCATAAAACACCTGGAATGCCTTGAAATGACCTCACTTGTTTATATCTCCTTACTGCGTTGCCACATGAGCATCGTCTAAAAAGCATTTGAATGACACGCAGAGCTCCCGCGAGGGTGGTAGTCTCAGCTCAGCCATGATGCGTGGAACTAGATCAAACCGAGACAGCACGGGTGTGGCCATCAAATACAGTACTTGGATCCCAGATATGTGTGTGTGTGTGTGTGTGTGTGTGCATGTGAGTGTGTGTGTGCACTAAATTGCTGTCTGATTTGTTAGAACATTTATATGTCATGAGTAAGTGCTCATATTTGGTCTTAAGAAAGCAGTCTTATTAATGATGTCATTTATAATTTGTATATGCCTTTATATCTCAGGTTGTATTAATGATCATAGACTGTAAATCATCTGACACACACTCACACATAACCTGAAATGAAGTTCTGTTCGAATAAACAGTTTTATAAAATTGTATATAGCAGTGAAATGTTATATAACTCTGAGCAAAGCCCAGCTCTACTGTGTTCTCTTAGTTATTCCTTTGCTATGTCACTGCAGAAACACTCCACACAAACAAAATTTCTGCAGGCAAGATTTTGAGGCTATACAAGGAGTGTGTGAGGGGGGAATGAGACAGCGGTGGAGAAAGAGACACAGACAGAGATGGATTGGGTACTTGGCAGGGTAAACGTGTTAGGATAGCTCTCTGTAAGCCATTAAACAAAATATCGGCAAAAATTAGGATCTCATTGCATAATATTTGGTAATTGAATAATTGTGAATTGACTAGCTCAGTCTCTTGATCAAGCTTGTTAAAGTGCATTCTCACACACTAGACATTAAGAGTAAATATTTACACATCCATTTATCTTTGATATTCATATTGCTCATGCATATATGGAAGATATGGCCTTCTGTCTAATTTATAGACATAAGATTGCAGATTGTACCCGATGCTTGTGGCGACGTTCTGGATATAGATGCAGTGTGGCATAAACAGCCTTTCCCAAAGTGGATGCTGAGCTCAATGTCACAACAGATCAGATTACATTTAAGTCAAAGTTCTCAAATAAGCCAATGGACCATACATATACAGGTTTAACATAAATGTAGCTGTTATTTTGCCGGTGATGCACATAAAATCAATGCAGTATTGCATTATGATGAAGTGGATTGACGCATCACTGTGGTGTCAGTGAACACTGGTTACAAATTAACCTTGATGAGTTGAGCTTCATGACGGTGCATATTACTCACCCTTCTGAGTAAGACACCCTTCAGCCTGTTGCTGTGGAGAACAGCAGAGTGGTGCTATTTGCTGTATTTTCTGATTCACCGTCATGTAGGGTTTTGCATATAGGTGTGGTTTGTGAGCAAATTGTCCCCTCATAAAACTGACAGAGTAGTCATAGGAAAAAAAATGTTCTGTGGGTCTGTTGGAATTCAAAAGTCTCACATTTTTCCAATTTATTGATTTGCTGTTTTTTAAGATTCAGTCCAAGTACATATGTTTGTTTGAGATACAGTCTGAGGGATAAATTTACTTAAATTAATTAGTAACTAATAATTAATTATTAACTAATGAGAATAATAGGATAAGTATATAAATGGAAAATAAGAAAGAAAGAAATGTTTTAGAATAGTGAAGAATTTGTATCCTTAATAATTGTGTTTACTTAGATACTCTAAAAGGATGCTGTTTGAACAGGGGTGTAACGATACACTCCAGTCATGACTTAATTATGACTGAAAAGACTTCTTTTTTATTTCTGAATCATAAACAATGACAAATAATGTGCCTTTTTTGTCTGTATAAAACTGAATTATTCAAAAATTGCTATGAACAGATATTTAATATAAACAAAATGTACTACAAAGTTTATCATATCTTAAAAAATAAATAAATAAATTTTGAAATTCTCTCAAAAATTTGCATGAGTAAACAAAGTCTCTGACTTGGGGAAAATTGAAACATCAATAGCGCTCTGTAGCACTACCTGAGGCATCATTTTAACCTGAAATAGAGCTCCAAAGTCGGCTAAAATACCCGTGTTCTGCGGCCTCTTTCTCAGGCATTGTAGATTGCAGTGGTGTAACTACATATATAATCTATAATGCATATCAGTCATTGTGATCCAGAGCTATTGGTCACTTCACAAGTGCAGATGATTCTTGGTAATGGTGCAGGCATTATCCATGATATAATGTGATCGTGTGACCAGTGTGCTCTCTATATAATTTAACTCTATAGGTTGCATGGAGGGGCACAGTGGCTTAGTGGTTAGCACTGTTGCCTCACACCTGCAGGGTTGGGGAGTTTGAATCCCACCTCTTCCCTGCGTGTGTGGAGCTTGCATTTTCTCCCCGTCCTTCGGGGATTTCCTCTGGGCACGCCGGCTTCCTCCCCCAGTCCAACAGCATGCAGGCTGACTGGCATTTCCAAATTGTCCATAGTGTGTGAATGGGTGTGTGCATGATTGTGCACCGTGGTGGGTTGGAATTGCAGTGCAATTGCATAAGATGCATAATTAATATAATGCTGCTTTCATGGAATCACATATTTCCATGATGCGTCACATTTTTTGCATTGTGTCACATGGCACACCCATATGACTGAACCATTTTTATCAAAGGCTGTTAGAGGTTTTTCTGCATCAAGGCAAATGACAGCAATTTGTCCTATCACAAAATCAAATTTAAAGAGCACTACCATTAAACTGTTATGATTTTCTCCCACTGCATCCATTCTAATGGCTCTATTCAAAACAGACTTGTGGAGAATTTTGCTTCGGAGATAATGTAAAACATAGAACATCGAGAGAGTGGAAAGCAAAAGGATTCCTTACTGAATTGGAAATCATACAGAACCAGGTGTCTGAAACCTTGCATGTCTAGAGCTCTGTTACTGGAGGAATGAGAGAGAGGCAGATGCTGGGTGTGGCACTCAGAGGCTGTGTTTGTATTACAGCTAAATACATGTGTCAGCTCACATTTTAGAGCTTAACACAGACCCAGTTTTCATATAGCATGACTGTAAACAAGGTAATAACAGCTGTATTCACTGCTGCTGCTGTTCATCATATATACCAATCCAATCTCGTGGAAAAATTCATAGAATTGGGATAGGTGCCACTTCACTGGATTTCAGTCATAAGAACTTTTTTTTTCTAACTTTCCAAATGAGTAGGCCTGTGCGAAATCTCACAAGCCAGTGTGTGTGTTACTTAGCAATATCACACGAGCAAGAGTGCGGTTATACCAAACATCGGCATGGCTGTGATTCGACTGTAGGTGCAAACCGCTGTCCGAGTGCTGCAGGTAATCACAGCCATGCCAATATTCAGTACAACAACACGGCTGCGAGTGTGATATTGCATTTACACAACAGGTTTATAAATAAGAAATTATTATTGAGTAAATGACATTTCAGTAAAAAAAAATAATTTGCTTATTTTTAGATAATAGATCCAGAAGAAGCCACGCCCACTGATAGCTCATGGGCTGAGATTGTACATTCTCGTTAAAGGTGCTTCCAGTGAAATTGGCTTCCCTTCTTCCTTTTCATCTTTATCTGACAAGCTTTCCTATTTTAAGTCAGAAGTTTGCCATGTCTGCTGTACTGTAGTATCAGCTTTGAGCTAGGAAGTGGATTTTTGCGTGGCAAACACAGACAAGCGGAGTGATACAAACACTGAAACATCCCATTAAGCTTTAATGTCAAACAACCATAAAGCATAAATCACAAGTTTCAGAATAAAGTTAAGTATTTTGATCTGATGAGGAGGCAACAATTCAACACTTTACACTCTAAAACCAAAGAACCCTTAAGGGGTTCCACTTTATTCAATCACTGTATGTGTATCTCTGGCAAAGGAACAGCTACATTCATCTTAAAACTGTATATGTATGGCCCATTGGCTTGTTTGAGAACTTTGACTTAAATGTAATCTGATCAGTTGTGACAACGAGCTCAGCATCCATTTTGGGAAAGGCTGTTTATGCCACACCGCATCTATATCCAGAGAGTCGCCCTTAAGGGTGCTTTGGTTGTTCCTCTGGGAAAACCCTTAAAGTTTTTATGTAGAACTATACACGAGAGTGTTTCTCTATCAGGAAGGAAAGCTAAGTGTAGAAAGATGGGCTGATAAATGCCATGCTTATTGATAGCACATTCCTTTGAAATGTAATGATGATGGTGCTTTGCTCTAATTGTGAAGATAAATGTTAATGGTGTATCACCAGAATGCACCACTGATGGCTGTCTGTGCTTTCCTGGAAAATTAAATTTAAAAAAAAAATTAAGCTGTGTTATGGCTTTGTTTCCATCTAACTGCAGTTGTAACGAGATTAGGAAGGTACTTTGTTGGTGATGGTAAGTAAGACAGCTGCTGCTGCTGCTGCTGAACCAACATTCATTCACCATCAGGAAATGGCTGTGAGGATAACAGCACAGCTTACAAAGGTAAATAATTTCCCCCACTACTAATAAGGAAACTGGGTCATCTCCTGGCATTCGTATTCTCTCGAGGATTTGTTGCAGAGCAACAGCATCATCACATGGAACAGCCTGAGGCGTAGTTATGCTAGTTGCTTGAATACGATTTAGATAGTGGTTATGAATCTGTTTTATTTGAAACCATATTGAATCTCTGGCTACCTTCAGAAATGTAAATAAGTGGGCCAGCTCTGATCAAATAGCAACGGTTAAACTGCAGTTCTGGATATTTGCGCACACAATATCTGTACTTTAAGAGGTTACCTCAGGTTATGAAAATGTTCTCATATCTCTCTCACACAAAACTGCAGCATAAAATTCCACTTAGATATGCTTCTTAGCCTAGCCTAAATGGTAATCTAAAACTACTGTCATATGACTAAAGTTTGAACTGGTTTGAAGGGCAATGGAGCTGCTTTCCGCTGGGAGCAATGCACAGCTGTTAGCATATTTAACTAGCAGCGCTTTTGCCAGCACAAATCTGTATTGGAGGATAAGGTGTTTTGGGAGGTTTGCAAATATCTTTTCACATGGTTGCTACCCAGAGACAGAATGGAGCTATGGAAAGGGATGGGCTTCTGACACGTTGTATATTATCACATAGAGTGCTCTGGATAAATATAGTTGAAGCAGAAAAGAAAAAAAACACTAGCTCACAGGCCGTTGAGAGGAAAAAGGGGTGTAAAGGGTCCGTAGATAGAGTGTGATGGGAGCCAGTGCACACAGTGACTCCTGTATTCACGGCCAGAGTCATGTCGTCATCGAGAATGTATGAGGGCTTAAAATAAACTAGAGGAAATGGCAGGCTGCACGCTCGACGTTGAGGAGGACGAGTTGCTGAAATGCCTCTGCGTGTCTGCTTCAGGCGTTGGTGACAAAGCAACCTCCTAGAGACAGACAGCTTCTAGTGCTGCTTTTTATATATATGTGCCAAGGACTGATAAGGCCTGATATGGGCTGGTTTTAAATATGGCTGCATGCGGCGGTAGCACCATGCATTATATGATGCAGATACAGGCGAAGAGCTTCAGTTAATATCAGAATGGGAAAAATGTGATCTCAGTGACTTTGACCATGGCATGGTTGGGCTGGTGTAAGTATTTCAGAAGGTGCTGATCTCCTAGGATTTTCACACACAGCCACGTTCACACAGAATGGTGCTAAAAACAGAAAAACACCCAGTGAGCAGCAGGTCTGCCGGCAGAAACGCCTTGATGAGAGAGGTCAGAGAACGGCCAAACTGGTTCATACATACAGGAAGTCTTTAACCACTCTTTACATACGTGGTGAGCAGAAAAGCAGCACAAAATGCACAATATGCCAAACCTTGAGGTGGATGGGTTACAACAGCAGGAGATCACATCGGGTTCCACTCCCGTCAACCAAGAATATGAATCTGAAGCTAAAGGGGACACAGGTTGAACGAAAGTAGACAACTGAAGATTGGAAAAATGTAACCTGGTCTTGTTCAACTGTCTGTCATAACTTACAAGTAAACCAAAGTGCTCCCATATACCAGACTTTAAATATTTAGAGAATGTCCCAGCTCCTGCCATTGCTAATTTCACAAGAAGCCATTGCTAATTTCGCAAGCTAATGTGCTAGCATGATATGATGCTTAGAAGGAGCCTGCTTTTTTTTTAAACCCCATTAACCCGTACTCGTTCACGATAAGGAGGAAGCTCCTTTTTCAGAGGAGGGAGTGTGGGCTTGATTAAATTTAAATGTTTATTTCACCTCACTTTATAAGTGGTATTTTATTACAATTAGCCTATTTTATTATACAAACTGTTGAATGTATTGTTTGATATGCAGACATCAAATTAAGACCCACACATTAAATGATGCGCTATGATACGATACCATACCATATTGTTACACCCCTAATATAGTAAACCACAGTCAGCTGTTTATATCACCTGAATCAATACTACACCATGTGCAGGTGGGTTAATTAGCAGGCAAGACAGCTGCAAGTAAGTCCAAGGACCTGCATTAAGACCTTTTATTTATGTGCGTGTCTCTTCAATTCACCTGTAATGGATTCAGGACCAGATGTATGTACATGAGGAGACACAGTGCACAACGTCACTGTGAGGTGCTCATTAATGCTCAGTTTACTAACACTGTAGCTCAACAGGCAAATGCACTCAAATTGAAATGAATTTGGAGTTAAAAGTTGCTATGACGTGGCAGTAATAGTCAACCACAGACCTGTCAAAAAGCTCAAGACTAAGATATCAGGTTGATAAATTAATTCTTAAATTGACGTTCTATCAGAGTAAGTAGATGGTTTGTGACCTACAGTATAGTAGAGTGCAAAAGTCTTAGGCACATGAAAAGAAATGATGCCTTCAAAGATGCCTTTGAAAATAATGAAATGAAACATTTCTACATCAAATACAATCTATTATAAAAAGGAGTAAACAGTAATAAACGAAGTCAGTATTTGGTGTGACACTTGTCTTCAAAAATGCATCAACAGTCTCAGGGACATTTTGTGCGGTTAAATAAAGAAATTGGCTGAGAAGTTTTACTGAGCATCTTGGAGAATCTGCCACAGTTCTGCTGGAGACTTGCTTCTGTTTCTGCAGGTAAAACCTGACAGCCTTCGTTATGTTTTTCTGTCTGAAACGTGCTCTATTGCGTAATATGCTGCTTTCTTTACAGACATACAACGATTTTTTTTTGGTCTTTTTGGGGTTTTTTGGGAAAGTAATGTTTGGAAAGCTAAAATGTTTTTTACTGGCTCAATAATGCAGACATCATTAAATTAAACGAACATAAAAAGCTTTTTTTAAAATAATAATAATAATAATTAGGTTGCCTAAGCCTTTTGCACAGTAATGTATATTGTGTAAGCAGGGTTGGGCTGCTGCTAATTCAGTACATTGAATGGAATATGTAATCAGCTGCACTTCCCATTTCTCCACCCTTTTTGGGCCAATGTCCACCTTTTTGGACGTGATATGGAAAGATGTGTTTCTGAATGCAAAGCACATAAACTGACCATTTAGGCTTGTACGTGTTTCATACAAAAAAAAAAAAAAAAAAAGCACAAACACCTTTGTACATCTGGATCTCAGAGTTAGAACATATGAGTGGATAAACTGAATATTTAAAATGCAGAACCAAACGGAAGCGCTGGATTCGGCGCTGTCTGTGATGCTGCTCTGATCTGAGTTAGGTTTGCATTTTCCACTTCAGTCAAAATTCTGTCAGTCATAAAGCTTTTGATTTTTTTTTTTTTTTTAAAGCAAAAATGTTTATTTTCAATCTAAATCATGCCAGGCAAACTAATTCAGAGACTTTTTGATAAACATGTCTGAGCAAATGTGAGCCTGGAGAAAGCAATTAATCAAAGCTACATGAGCAAACATAATCAGCTCAAAAGATGAAAACCACATACCTCATGCATACTACTGATATAGGCCTGCAATATTTTGTATGGGTTATTGCCTATGTAATTACATAATAACCATTTCTTTGTACCACATAGAAATTCATATGAACTGACAACGTCCCATATTTGAGCTGATGTATGCATGGTATGCATTTTAAAACACATATAAAACACACTGAAGTCTGTTTAAACTTTCATGTGGAATTATTTATTAATAATATTTGAGAGATGCAGCACATTCGATACAGAACTGATTCGATTCATTTTAAAAAGTTGTTATTCTTTAAAATTTTAATATTATTCCTTCTGAATTTAATTGTAGGTCATAATTATGGTATATTGTAGGGTCCCTGGAGGACTAGTGGTTAGGCCATGGTGTTCTCACCACCGCAGCCCAGATTCGATTCCTGGCCAGGGAACCAACCCCAGCCACTCGGGTTTGCACAAGACAGTGCACTCCCAGTGCCGGCCCCAAGCCTGGATAAAAGTGGGGAGGGTTGCGTCAAGAAGGGCGTCCGGTGTTAAAACTGTGCCAAATCAAATATGTGGACCAATGATCCACTGTGGCATTCCCTAACAGGAGGATCCCAAAGAGAAGAACAACAATTATTATGGCATAATGTTTGTACACGCTTAGAAAAGTGTCCTTTAATGGTTCTTCAGTGAATTCTTTGTATTGTTGATAGTCTGATAGTGAAACAGTTGCTGGTTTCTTGAGTTCCCCTTAAATGGACTACCGAAGAACTCTTCAGGATTTTAGATTTGACCTTTTTTTCTTCTAAGAGCAGAGCAACAATGTAGTTACAGTATATTGTAATATTGTTCTAACTACAGTTCAGGACATTAACATTTTGAGACTTCTAGCTATTGGTTTTACTCCCAAAATTCTGCTTTAGGATTTTCTTTTCTTATTGGAGAGACAAAACTGGCAGCACAGACTGGTTGCGGTGTTAACAGGCACACACTTGTCATTTCACACATGAGACTGAGGTTGGCTCAGGGCTACAGCTATGAATAAGACGGCTTTTCATTGGTATTCAAACAATATTTTGCCCTCAGCCCAAGCATCATAAGTAGGAGGCATATTCAAATGAATATCTTAGCATACAAGACTGAGAAAATGAAGGTGAATTGTTAAGAATGTGTTTGTTCACTGGAGAGGAAAATGAGGCTATTAAGCAAGTCCATTTGAGCAATTCGGAGTTATATAACAAATTGTAAATGTTATGTTTGGACATTAGTGATGTGCATGGCTTAAGGAACAGCATCGGTACAGTTTTTTTTTTTAAAGCTAGGCAGTGGAAATGGTTTTTTTGTCATGTGAGATGCTGTTTAAAATAGAAATAAATAAACCTGTTATAAAAAGTGTTATGGGGTTGTATTGCTGTCATGGGCAGTGAGAGTCACTGTGTTGCAGACAGCCAACGCCCTTAACTGGGAGCCAGACCATCTGGCAGTGCGAGGGGATCCCGCTTCTGGAAACGACTGTTACTCAATTACGTCTGCTACTGACTTTGGCAAAGTTCTCTCCTTTTTTGGTAGGTCTGGAACTAAAAATTCTTTATGCCCTTTCCCTTGGGTAGTTTCCACATGTGTACTTTTTGAGCTGCAGCAGTCAGCCAGGACAAAGCCTCTTTCTTGTAGTAGACCAGTGACAAATAACTTTGCTTTCTTTGCACAGTTTTCCTATTCCACCCTACTGAACCACGCCTTCTGTCTGAGGTGGGATCGCCCACTACCTTATAAAGAATCAAAAAAAGAAATGTTCTTCCGTACAAACCACCTCAAAGTCTGGCAGAACGAGGGCGCACTGAAGTCATAGTTCAAATCCTGTACCCATTCCTAGGCCTGTTTGATAGAGAGCAGAGGAGAAGAGATGAGAAAGGTGTGTCCACATTTCTACTTTCCTCTATCATCGCCTCCTCAGTCTGATGACACAGTTAAGAGGGCATGTTTGCTCTAAGCCCAGGATTTAATGGCTTAATTTACTCTAATGTTCATGTATTAAGGGGAAATTAGTGTGCTTGGAGTGATGTTTAGGCTCTCAACAACCACATGGCCCTAAGAAGGGACAAAGTAATAGATGGACAGACAGACCACCACTGAGGCAAATAAGCAGACCACAGGCAGTGATTTAACTCGGGCACGTGTACACATATATATTAATTTAAGAGCTTTTCTAAGTGAACGGCTGCCCTTTGGCATTACTTAGTATGTGTGCGCCTCTGAGAGAATTCAAGCTTTCTATAGCACTTCACACATCTGTACAGGATTCAGACAGGAAGACAGATGCATACACATGAACGCGCAAAAACAACGACTGCCTCTGGTACCTTCTACACAATGCTATATTCACCTTTTCCTGGCTGATCAAGAAGGAACAAGTTAAGTAGTTTAAGTTTCAGTGACATTCAGTTTGCATCACTTGGGCTTGGGTGTATTTTAATGGCACCACAATGTGAAAAGTTGTGCTGTTACTGTGGTTTGTTGGGCTGATGGAAGAACTGCAGTAGTAGACCAGTGGAAGGGTGTTGCCGTCTGTGGTCTAACACACACACACACACACACACAAACACACACACATTCCCAAATTTCTACTTGTCATTATCTTTGATCAATGGCACAATCTTTTCTATTCATTGACCCAGACCAAATGATTCTCTCCCATTATGACAAATCAGGATGTGAGAAGATACTGCAGTTGCCAGATGTTTAGCGGTTTGTAGAATTGCTGAGGAAAGGTTAACAAAATCCAGACAAGCTGAGATGAAATGGAGCAAAATGACATGAAACATGGAAACAGTTTCATAACACACATGCTTTATTGACACATTCACGTAGCAGATCACTATTTTTTATTATTTAATAGAATATGGCTTTTGATTAGGCATTGATTTGTTTCATTTTGGAAATATAGCATAATAATAAATTATTAATACACTTTCTTTACCCAGAGGTGCTTCACATTGAAGGACGATTGACATCATGGGTGGAAAGTAACAAACTACATGTACTCTTGTTACTGTACTTGAGTTACATTCACTGTAACAGCACCGTTTTGAGTATAATTCATTATGTGCAAGTTTTAAACAACCCAATTTCAGGACACTATCAAAATAAGAATAGAATAAGCTTTTATTTGTCAGATAAACATTACAGCACAGTGAAACTCCTTTTCTTTGCTTTTCCCACCTTGTTTGGAAATTGGGGTCAGCCACAATACAGCACCCCTGGAGCAGAGAGGGTTAGGGGCCTTGCTCAAGGGCCCAACAGTGGCAGCTTGGTGGTGCTGGGGTTTGAACCCCCAACCTTCTGACCAGTAACCCAGAGCCTAACCCAGAGCCTTTCCATGTGGAAAACTTTCCTGTGGAAAAATGTACTGCCATTAACTAGCTGAGTGAGTTATACTAACTAGCCAGAACCTTTGATGCTTTGCAGCATAAAAGCTCTGTATTAAAATTAAGATAGATGTTTGGTAACAATTGGCTGTTATGTTAAATATATCTAAGTGCTGCCTCAGCCTATAGGTAACGCTCAAAACAATGCATAAGAAGCACCTTAGCTAGATAGCTAACTATATACCTTGAAACATATATGAATTAACATGAGTTAGCTAGCTAACTCCAGAACCTAGCAAGTTATTGAAACCCCAACAGCATGTGGCTAGCCAGCTAACATTTCCTTTCTTTATATAATGTGGATATTGGGGGCAGTGATCACTTCAGTGTAGCTTACCTGGTTGGTTAACATAAATGTTCAAAAATTCAGTCCTCAGATCAAAATCGATGGATAGAAAATGCAGAACCGCAAGAAGGATTGTTTTTTTCCCCCTTTTCTGTTGATTGCAATAAAATGTAGCATAAAAGCAAGAGACAAAAATATTTGACAGTTTAGAATGAACACCTAATAGTAGTATTGCAAATATATTCACATGATCAAGACATGGAAAGGATCTTAATCATGATAATCACTTTAATCATGTGATCACTGCACATTTAAAATTTTCAGATTCATAATGTCGTATCCATGTATTTAATATTGCTCTCAAACACCACCACAGGTTTGAAGAATTTAAATGGTGGAGTGTTTTCATTTATGAAGAAATGTCACAAACTGAGGAGTATGAATTGATGAAATCATGACCTCATGTTCAGTGAGAGGAAAATTGATGATCTATGATAATCTCACTATTATGTGTCTGTTCTCCCTGAGAGATAGGTTAAGCTCAGATGAAGTGAAAGGCAAAGCAACGTGTTTAATAAGCAGGCCATGTGTGCTAGAGGCTGCTGATCCGGTTTCTCCTAATGAATGCTAATGGATCTGCCTGAATGTATGTCCTTCTCCATCTCGTCCCCCCGCTGAAGCAGGCACACCTCAAAGCTCCCTATTAAGCGACCGTGAAATTAGAAATCACAAATTAGACGCAGGAAGTATTGCTGTTCTTCCAGCAGGCCCCTGAATGTGACAGAATACATCGCAATATGCGGCACAAACTTTAATAATGTTAAAGAGCTTCGCAAATTGGTACTTCGTGTCGTTTGTTGGTAAACTGCATTTAATAAATAAAATGTTTTCACCTCTTTGAGAAATAACATGCTGTATAAACAATCCGGGAATGCTGTTAAAAGTCATGTTTGCTATGATGGAATATTGAGTATGCCTGTAGTTTGCATCTGATTAGAACGAATCCACTTCTTTCACTTTAGAAACCAGCTTGAAATTCTCAGAAAGGTTACAGCAGATTATTCTTGCAGCAGGTACAATGGAATATGTGCAGTGTGATTGTGGTATTGTAAGTGGCTTCTGCACTGTGAGTCAAATTATAATGCAAAATATGCAAACTTAGTAAGGAATGCTGACTACATTGCATTTATATTCACTGCGCACAAGCTAAATGTCACTCGCTTGTGTCTGTTCATAATGATTGCTCTGTATGTGTGTATGCGCTTAACAGTTAATATGAAAGAACATGTACAGATTCATTATTGCAGACAAAATCCTTATTTCGACTCTGTGTCTTGTAGGATGATGTGCAGTATTTTCGCTAGCGCTCCATCCTGCCAGGGGATCGGAAGACCACAGACCGATGTTTGACCACTGAAAAAACATATGTAACAATGTTTTATGAGACATTTAATGAGACAATTTAATAAGAACTACTTGTAAATACTTTTGTCATGTTCTCTCAGCTATTTTGGGGTGTTAGATGTTGAAATACTTTTCCTCTCAGCAACAATAATATGATAATAAAAGAAGTAAGAAGTGAGATTTAAGTCCTTAACATCTACCTATATGACTGTGAGGCAGTGGTTTCACAGACTCCAGAAAACCCCCACCCCAGGGGAAAAAGGGGAAGAATGATGGCAATACTCGCCGAGATGTTATAGTGCAAGGTGATGATTTATTTACAGTGCTCAAGAGGTGATCCAGTACGGGGGAAAAAAAACCCCAAAGCTATATACAAAGCTACAAACAAACAAACAAACAAATAAACACTTTAACTCTATATACAATAATTTAAACTCTAACAAATATTGCTCACGGCACCACAGTTGCACCCTCGCTCAAAAACAACAACCAACCTACCAACCACACCACACACTGGTTCGGGGCTCTCTTTTAAACTCTAAGCCCCGCCCCTCTTTGGATTAAACCAACTAACAAGGAAGGTACAGGGTAAATAGGCACATATTTTACAACAATACACCCATATCATACATTTAAGATATCATCTACTACATAATATATATCTTTACACTATGAAATAAAACATTATACACCATAATAGCAAATACAGACATAACGTAAACATAAAAACATTTCGCGATTGTTACAAGAAGTTGGTAATTAGAGTATCGGAGAAATGATGTTATCTTAAAAACAGAAGAACACTATAGTCTTTGGTGAAGTGCACTCATATGGGTGGGAGAATAGGGGGGGGGTGTTGTTATATGTACAGTTAGTGACAGCAGACGACACACAGGATTGACTGGGTTGTTTATAGACTTACTTCGATTCCTCCTAATCGTTCATATAATTCACAGTGAACTCATTCATAAGCACTGGGTGAGAAGCGCACCACCAACAGAACCTGACATTTCCACCAGATTATATCCACCTTTGTTGTATTGGCTAAACTGTTCTAGGTGGCATTGCTCTCTCTTTGTCTCATTTTGTCTTTGTCTCTCTTTGTCTCATCTGTCCCTCACACGCTACACTTGTCCTAGTGTTGTAAATTCAACTAAATCACAGATTGAGAGGTCTCAGTACCATGAGATATAAGCAGGCATAAAGCCAGTCAACCTGCAGAGCAATCCCCCAAGAGCAAGAACATTAATCTGATAAATCTCTGATCTTGTCTACATAACATTTAAAACTGTGTTTATTGGTGTTTTATATGTGGACGTCTGGCAGCCATCTGCAGGCTGTGCATACTTCAGACTTCTAATAAACATCTTCCTGCTAGTAGAGAACGGAACAGCCATCTGAGTGCCATGATGGATGGTTGGGAGATGATAGACACATATTTTGTACTTTTTTTTATATTTATTGCACATACTGTATGTGTTTGCAAGTGCCTAGCCATGGGAATAATGTAAGAAGGCTGGAGAAGGGCAGAACAGGAAAATGGAAATAGGGATTTGGAATTGAGTGGCTGTTACAAGAATACTGGGGATCTCGGATCCATAGCTGAGCGCATGTTTAAACCATGAATCTAAATGTCCCAGCGGAGTGTGAGCGTGATCCACAGCTGTGCAAAGCTAACAGAGGTTGAAATGTAGCAGGGTACTCTGTCACCTCATATCACAGCCTGATAAGGCATTTAACTATGCACACTTTAAAGGGGAATGAGCCATGTGAATTTTCAGGGAAGTAGCTTGCACAGTATTTCAACCGTAATTTATAAGCTTACCTTAAGAGACTCAGTTGAATAGCATTTCTGGTTAAATCCTGTACTGGAAAGACCTGCTATGGTGTTGAGTCAGTTTATTTAGTATATCACACAGCAACTGTACAAAGTTGAAGTCCAAACTTAATAGTTGCAGCCTGTAAGATCCTGAAGCTTGTAGCTGTGTTTGACTTGCCTTAGAAGTGGGAAGTCAGAGCTCGGAATTGCATCATTTTCAATTGTGATGAGTGATGCACATTTACCTTCTCAAAGCAGTGAACTGTCCAGTCAGTGTTATAGAATTAACAAGCAAATATGTCTGTGTGTTGATGGATCTAAAGCAAATACTAGTATATACAGTATAATTCGTTTAAAAGTAAAAAGTGCTATTGTGTTTACTGTTCATGCTGTGAGTAGCCATGTTGATTTGATGTCACTTGCTGAACTTGGGGTTGAGGAGACCATCTCAAGTTCATGAGTAGGAATTCCAAGCTGATGGACGTTTCTTTGGTTTTTCCTAGTTGGAGGTCGGACGACCTTCAGTCGCACGCAACACATGTCAGAAAAACTCTACAAAAGATATCAGATACTCCGTGGCCTGTGGGTGGAGCCACGATTGTAAGGCTGAGACTAACCCATAGACCCCTTCGGTGTTTGTAAACAAAAAGAGGTGACCTGAGTAGCATAGCAACCTGACGGTACTTTTATAATCCGACTGAAGAATCTATCAAGACTTCTTAAATTCCTAAATAAAGTCAAGAATTTAATTTAGAAATCGGATTGACATGTTGGCTAAAATGTTATTCGCTTATTATTATGGATTAGCACTAAAAGACAGGGGTGCTATTTGCCTAAACTAACACTTTCAAATGGTGTAACTCCAGAAGATCAATATGGCTATTTTACATTCTTTTCTAATTTAATACAACAATTGTCATTACAAATTATATTACTGACAGCACCTGAGTGAAAAGTAGAATCTTCAAAATAGTTACATGAATTTCAGAGTTTCTTAGTATTTGCTACGTCTCCTTTTTGCTTTAATGACAGTGTGCACTCGAGCTGGCATGGACCCCACAAGTTTATACAAAACCTTATGATCCAACTTAGATCAAGTCCATCATAGTGCTCTCTGATCACACGCTTCAATAGAAGAGATTAGACATGAGGAAAATCTGACCTCTTGTCCAATGCAGTTAACAGGGTCAATATCACACATCTGCTTACATTTAAATAAGGAACTAGAAATATATATACACACACACAGACCCACACACACACACACACTCATATAGGTACACTATAGGTACATGTAACTCCTCAGTAAGAATGTGACCTAGCTATCTAGCATTAGCTAGCTAGTTTCTTGATGTAGATTTTAAGCCAGCTACATAGATTTGTGAAAGCAATATAAATTAGGCATGTTAGCTAACTAGCAAGCTAAGCCCGTTAAATTCCTAGTTAGCTACTTACCTGAGATGACTGTAAAGAAGGAGCTTCTCGGACCAATTATCCCACCTAACTGCCTATAACCACAGTCGTCTTCTGGTGGCTTGGAAAGGTGTCCGATTTGATGTTGTTATTCTTCTTCTTTCGGCTGCTCCTGTTACGGGTCGCCACAGCAGACCCATCGGTCCGCGTACTTGAGTTGGCGCAGTTTTTATGCCGGATGCCCTTCCTGATACGACCCTCCCCGATTTTACCCAGGCTTGGGACCGGCACTGGGAGCGCACTGCCATGTGCAACCGCAGTAGCTGGGGTCGGTTCCCTGGCTGGGAAAGGTGTCTGATTTGATAGCATATGGTACAAACGAATGTGTTTATGAACACTTTTCCGACAGCACAATGTGACCTTTCAGAAAACAAATTCTGGCTAGATTTTAAAAACCAATATAGTCTCCAGCTTTGTTTCTGCAACCAGGAGGCGTTGCTGACGTCAGAGTGACGTGTCTCACTCAGGGGTCTATTGCTGACAAAATAAAGAGTACTGTCATACTGTGACTTAAGATGAATGGTTCCATCAGGCTGTCATTTTTTTCCGAGCTGAGTGTTTATTTTCAGCAGTGTGAGAGAGCCAGGTGGCAGTGGGGTCCTAATGTTTTACTAATGACTGGTTGCGAGAGTAAGAGAGAACAGGGTGCGGTGAAGAAACAGTAGCTTGGTGGAAACAGTAGCGTAAGCAACTACTGCTAAGGAGGGAGCTCCCTGAATGCTTCGGGGAAGGTTTGGGAGCTGGGGGTGCTGCTGGAAAAGCGTTTATGAGCCTCCCTGAAGTCAGAACATAAGCAAGGGGCCTAAGCAGGGTCAGTTGAGTATCTTGTGCTTTCAGCTGCAATGAATTAAATTCCCATTTTGATCAAATGCACCAGCGTTTCTGCTCATAGCTTGCTGTAACTCCTTCCTAATGCTAGAGTTATATATACACACATAAATACACAGGTATACATGTCTGAACAATATAACAGTTTCTGCAAGAGGCCACTGCCAAAATAAGTAAGGAATAAGGAAACAATTGTAGCAAACAGCAGCAGTGCGGAGGCTAAATCTCCTGTGATTTTTACTCATTTGTGAGAGCACTCGGTTATACACTGTAGGGTTTTACACAGTGTCAGAAATACTCTAGGGGAAAAGTTCAGCACAAAGCTACCATTGTCCAGTGTTAAGCTCTTCAGTGATTGTTCACAGTTTGATTATGCAATGCAGCTGCACACAGACAAGCTGTGTTTAGTGCAACTGGAATAGTTGCCATTATTGTCAGCTACAGAAGAAACCTAGCACGAAATGTAATAGGAAACATGCGATTCATGTTTCTAAAATTGCTTACCTTGGGTAAGGAGGTCCAGACTTCAGCATTTCCTGCCATTGCTGACCTCTCCTCTCCAGGACGTTGTCAGTATACTGAAAAAAATGGGCAGCAAGCATGTGGTCCCAGATATTAGGGGGTCACGGGGGTCAGAATCCAAGAAGGGAAGTATGCTGTTACAAGACACACATACACACACATACATACATACATATATGCACATACAGCTCAAGTAAACACAGCTCAAGGATCTGCCACTGGACACTTTCACTTCTTGACAAGATCCTCAGAATGATAGCACACAGGAGCTGGAGCCCTACAAGCGCCACACCAACTTTACGCCCACATCAACCCAAGATAAATAAACATTTGTTTCTCCACCCTGTTTGTTAATAATTACGATGAATTCAGTGGTACCACCCTGCAGATCCGTGAGGCGAAACACTAGCGCGACTCTCAGAAGCCCACAGAGCAGCTCTTTGTGCCGAAGAGTCAGAAAGCAGGCCTGCTCTCTTTCACACAGTACGACCCTTCCGCCTGCTGTTTTTCTTACAATGCTGATAGATGAGTGAGTTCATACAGCCAGCACTTTTATGATGAATGTCATGAGTGTCTCAGAGTGGTGTGGTGGATGTTGTACTGAGCCTGCTCACACAGCATGGAGTTCAGCATAAACACAGAAGAAGCAGAACGGGAAAAGTGGGAATACAGTATTACAGTAGTGTAATGCACGACAGAGCCCTCGTGTTTCCTTATTCTTATTATATGAGGTACTGCTGCAAAGTAAACATGAAACCTGGTGCTTGCCATGAGTTCAATGTGAATTCGATTAAGGCCTGTGAGGTTTGGATTGTTTTACACAGAATGCAGGGGGAAGGGAAAGAGGTTATGGAAAGGTTTTAGGTGATTTTCTCTCCAGATGGAGGACTTCTCCTGCTCCCGTCACCTCTCACCCTTCAATCTCACTCAGCCCCCACTGTTCCACAATCAGTCATGCAGTTTAAGCCAGTGACGAAAAAACAAACAAACAAATAAAAAGACAACCCACCTACATATATGTCACACTTAGAGGATGCATCCTAATCTACAGTAGTTTCGCTCTTACTTCTTGTATTCGGTGAAATATCAGAGAAAATAGTTTGTGATTTTAATAAAAAATAGCTTAAAACATATCAGTTAGAAGTAATAATAATCCATGAAGCAGCTCAGAGAATGATCGTTCGCAGACAATGAGAGCATCAAAAAGTGAGCCATAAAAGTTTTTTGTTTGTTTTGTTTTGTGTTTTTCCAGGAAGGTTTTTTAGAAATCTGTGGGCCTTACATGTAATATCCTCACACAATTCTCTGCAAGAGAATGTAGGTTGCCATATGGATTATAGTGAGACACATATTTTTTATTCCACTCATGCCTGGACTCCTCTGAGGATCTTTGTGAATTGGAGCGCTAAGGGATGCTGAGCTGGTTTGCAGTTTGATTTGATGTTACTTGGCGCAGGCTGTGTGCAGACTTCAGGTCGGTTGTAAACCAAGCCGCATAGAGAGAAGCAAAACAGTACTCTATGGCTCTATAAAACACCAGAGCAACTTCTATGTCTTCTCCACACACAAAAACTACACACTACAGCTGCTTTAAATAACTTCAACAAACAAACACCGCCTGGCTCAATCCCTAAACCTTCTTAATTATTTCTAATAAAGGGGCCTAGTCGATGGTGCACTTCATTATGAATGTTTTATGGGTGAGAATAGCCATGAATCAAACAGCACCACCACCCCTTCCTTAATTACCTGATTATCTGTTTCATGTCTGAGTTCATTATGGTGTGATGTAACTATTTTTTCTTTGCCTGAAGTTAATTCACATTAAGCAGCGCACTCTTTCCCATCTCACGGCGACTCTCATTTTCACAAGTATGTATAGACACGCCATGTTTTTTTTTTTTTCCCTTCATAATTGCCTTTGTATTTATGTGAACGGACTTTAAAATACCAAGTCTCCTCATAGCTCATAGACACACAGGAAATATTTAAAATCTTAGCAACAACATTCAGTTTGTTGAATACACTGAAGGTTGTCATACACAGTGGCTCCGTCTAAGTGGTACTGTCTTATGTGTCAAGATAATTACAAGCATAGCATCACTACCAGAACAACAAATCAGCAAACCAATGTAACCACTATTTATAGACTCAGGTCCGTAATTGCGTAGCATTTACACAAGCCAGTGGTTTGCTTAGAAAGTAAATGGTTAGTGACGGTTGCCATGGTGGGCCCTCATAGAAATGTTTTCTTCATTGACAATATTATAATTTCAGCATCATGTGAACAGAATTTTTTTTTTTTAAATATCCCTGGAACAGCTCAAAATGGTTGACTGTGTTTGTTTCTCCTTCCAGACATGTGTTAGGCCACTGAAAGCAGCAGAAAGAGCTGGAGTTGGGATTGAGTAGAGGGGAAGATTCATTGAAAGTGTATACAGAAAGGCATGCAAAGCTCCCCATAAGATCTATAAATATAAACTAGGCCATTCATCATCCTTCATAGCCATCAGACCTGGCCAGAGCCAAAACACACACATACACATACCATGTACATAGGCTGCATTCTGCACGAAAAACCTTTCCTCTTATGTACAAAACTAGGATAAAAGCCTATGTGAACAGTTTAAACTGCAGCAACATATAAAGCGTGCATCTCTCCTCTATCCTACATATGCATTTGAGAGAGCAAAAAATGAAAAGTCAGCACAGAAAAGGTGGAGTATTGAGAAGTTTATTACGTATTCCATTCAATGTACTAAACTTTGCCCAATTATCAGTGGCCAGGTTTGCGTGTTCATTTTGTCCTTCACTAAACCAGGTGTAAATTAGCTCCATACATGCTGCTCAGAGTTATATAGATAGTGGTGCCAAGTGTGTGCTTCCTGCTGAGCTGGGTTGCTTTTGCACTGCCAGCACGTTTTTTTTTTTAAACTCATTCTCGTTTATGGAAAATGTATAATAATTCAAAACTATTCTAGCTAGGACCTTGGTGAATGAACTACATCTTTTAAACACATATATTACATTTCCTCACAGCGAACCAAGAAATCCAACACATTAAACTGATCTTTTGTGAATCTTCTAATTTTCCAAATATCTAACAGGTTAGACAAATGGCGCTTTGTTCACTAACCACAAGTTTTTAACATTACTATAGTAACGCAGATCAGAGAAGAAGACAAATCCAGAGTATATCTAGAAATGCAGCTTTATTCAAGATATCTTCACTGGCTAAGGTATCATTTTTGCAGGGTGCGCTGTGAAAAATGAATTCATAATGGATCCCTACTCTCTATATAATGCACTATATGTTGCCTGTAATATTGGATGTTACAGTGCCAAGCATTATGTACCAAATATGAAGCCATTTTTAATTAACCACAGTATTTAGCTTCAAACTATTTATCCAATGATGTGCTGCTCCTACATCTCCAAAACTGCACTGCAAAGATGGGGATGAAATCTGACTGTTCTAGCCTTTATTTCTGTACAGTTCCTCCTAATAATGTCTCTGTTATTATTTTTGTCAACTATAAAATATATCCACTTGCCCACATGGGGCCAGTGCAGGTGGTTTTTGTAGCTTTTCCAGCCAGCTTGAAATCAAGGCTTGAGAGCTCAGTGCTAAAAGATGGCTTCACCTCATAATACTCGTCCTTCAACTTTATGTATGAAATTAACTGTGGGTGAAAAGTGCTGTCCTGTTGAGTCGTTTTATTTTTCTCTGTGTGCCTTGTTCACAGATTGGGGAGTTCAGGAGTGCAGAATAATTATTTCCTTTGCTTTATTTTATGTCCTACTGAAGGCAAAACACATCCCAGATGACTTGATGCGAAAAGAGAACTGCAGATTAGCAGCAATTCACGATTCATATGAAATGACCAGTCACGATTCAATGACACAATTCCAGTGTGTGTACCTTTATAAGAGATGCTGAAAGGCATTTCAGCATCTCTTATAAAGGCCTTTCAGCATCTCTTATAAAGGTACACACACTGGAATTGTGTCATTGAATCGTTATTTAGGGGTTATTTAGCGTCAGTACATGAAATACTGTGTTTCTACTATTGGCTATATCTTAGTTTTTGGCTATTTTTGCCAATTATTAAGTCCTTGAATGTTAGATATTGTGAGACATTTGTGAAAGGTGGAAGGCTTTTCTGTCTGTCTGATTATAAATCCTGATAAAATCAGCTTTTTTAACATATTCTCATGCATATGTAGGCCGTCCAACTCTATTTATGTTGAGATTGCGTGGAGGGGATTTCCAGCGGTCATGGTGAAGTGACTTCTAGTCTGTAGATTGTGTAGGAGGTTGTGAAATGTGTATTAATCTTTATCTCTTGGCTCAGGCCTTGGAAACACTTGCCGGTGAGACCTAGTGCTCTTGCTCAGTTTAGTTCAAGAGTGAAAGCAATGGGAAACAATTCATTTCCTGTGTGTATAATATTGGTGGAGGGAGAAGAGAGTGCTTTTTTTTAAGAGATTTGTGCTGAGCAGGTGGTTGAATTTGCACAGAGTCAGACTTCACACAGCCAAAGCCTGGGAAAATCTGTAGCACTACTGGCAGCCAAACATCCTCATGGGGTTATGAATCATCTAAGCATTTTCCACAATGTTTCCAATTTTCTTTACTTTTTTTGTGGCAGCTGTGTAAGATTCAATCTGCACACCAGTCATGCATCCATGGTGTATCATAGTAATTGTCTTATGCATTAGCAGCGTACAGTGGATATAAAAAAGTCTACACACCCCTGTTAAAATTGCAGGATTTTGTGATGTAAAAAATGAAACCTTGATAAATCATGTCACATCTTTTTCTACCTTTAATGTAATACGGCAACCAACAAAATTCAAGTGAAAAACAAATAGAAACATTTTGGGGGAAAGAAAAGAATAAACATAGCATTAAACAATAACCCAGTTGCATGTAACCCGGCTGTATGTGACTGTGCTCAGAATGAACTAATCACATCCATACTCATGTTCAAAAGTAATTATCATACACCTGTCATTAATGAAGTGATTCTGATTAACCCCAAAAAACCCAGCTGTTTCTCTAGGATTTTTTTGACCTCTTCTTGGTTTCATCCGACTGCTGAAGCCATGGTCCACAAAGAGCTTACAAAGCATGTACAGAATCTCATTGTGGAAAGGTATCGATCAGGAGAGGGGTACATAAGAATTTCCAAAACATTAGATGTACCACGGAACACCGTGAAGTCCATCATGAACAGGTGGAGAAAATAGGGCACCACAGTGACATTACAAAGAACAGTATGTCCCTCCAAAATTGCCAAAAGGAAGAAAGAAGAAAACTAATCAGGGAGGCTGCCCTTTCTCCAAAATAAAATTCCAAAAAAAAAGAAAAAGCCCAATCAAATCACCCCAAACCATGTGGCAAATTATGTTATGGTCTGAGGAGACCAAGGTAGAGCTTTTTTGGCATAATTCTAAAAGATATGTTTGGTGCAAAAACAAGACAACTTATCACCCAAAGAACACCATACCCACAATGAAGCATGGTGGTGGCAGCATCATGCTATGGGGCTGCTACTCTTCAGCTGGGACTGGGGCTCTAGTCAAGATAGAGAGAATCATGGACAGCTCCAAATACCAATCTATTTTGGCACAAAACTTGCAGGCTTCTGACAGCCAGCTGAAGAAAAATTTCACCTTCCAGTACGATAACGACGCAAAGCACAAATCCAAGTCAGCAAAGCAACGGCTTCAGAAGAAGAAGAAGATCAATGTCTTGGAACGGCCAACTCAGATTCCAAATCTAAATCCTATTGAAAACCTGGAGAATGACTTGAAGAGGGCGGTGTACAGGAGATCCCCTCACAATTTGATAGATCTAGGGTATTTTTGCAAGGAAGAGCGGAATAAAATTGCCAAATCAACATGTGCTAAGTTGGTAGACTCTGAAAATACTGTATTATTTTTTTATTACTAAAAGAGTGCCATATTACAAGCAAAAGGTGCTTTAACAAAGTATTTGTTAAGGGGTGTATAACCAGGTTATTGTAGGTTTTTATGTTTCTTTTTTCAATTAAGCATTTCTATTTGTTTTTCACTTGAATTTTGTTGGTTGCTATATCACGTTAAAGTTGGAAGCAGACATTGGAAGCTGACGTTACTTATCATGGTTTCATTTTTGTACATCATAAAAACCCACAATTTTAACAGACGTGTGTAGACTTTTTATTTCTACTATATTAGTTACTTTTTTCCATCTGAATTACACGAAAGCCTTGGCAGCCATATGAATCATACATCATGCTACCTTTTTTCTGTTTTCAGTTTCTTACTTTGGGGATAGCTACTGCCGGATAGATGCGGTGCAGGATCTGTTAAGTTTTGATCTGTCACTCCAGTTTAAGACAAGCAGACGCAGCGGGCTGCTCCTCCTAGCTGCTGGAAACAGAGACTACCTGTCTCTGGAGCTCATCAATGGCAGGTTACAGGTGAGAAGCACAAACGCATTGTTAAGGGACCATACAATATTGTAGCATTAATACTCTGATTATCAAGTATTTACTTCAAATTACAAACATAATTCAATTAAATTTCTCTTTTGGAATTTTTTTGATTAACTATGTCTTCTTATGTACCAAATACTCATTTTTTTCTTTCATATGCCTAGTAATTTAGTTTGGGTTGCATTATATTTAGCTAAGTCTTGTATGTTTACTCCATCACATATGGATAACATCTCTTCTGGAGTTGGAGTGAGCTGAACATCTGAGTTTATATCTGTCAGCACTTAAAGAAAATATTTAGACTCAAGGCCAAATAACAGCAGACATATGTCTGAAGTGGTTCTTTTTTTTTTTTTTTATGCATCACATTAGTCTCAATGTCTTAGAAAATAATAATAGTAATAATAATAATAATAATAATAATAATGTTTGTATTTGTGCTTGCTTTCACAGGCAAGAATGGATATGGGATCAGGGGAAGTGGTGCTGAGCTCCTCCTCTGGTGTGCAACTTAACAATCTTATAGATCATCATGTTTCTCTTACACTACAAGACAACAAACTCACCATGAATGTGGACAGCCTTTTTTCGACTTCTGTTGACTTGCAAGGAGAGGAGGAGGACCTCAGTATTGATATAGGTGTGTTCCTTGGAGGCGTAAGAGACTTGGATGTTCAGTACCTCAGCACTGCTAGCCCCTCCCTCCGTGGCTGTATGAGCGACATAAAGTTTGAGTCTCATCAGTTTAATATTTTGTCATCAGCTACAGCTGTCTGCCATGACACTAAAGAAGGCTGTAGCAGTGAGTTTGAAGCAGGAGATGGGGAGGCCACCAGCTTTATCAGCCCAGACTCCTTTGTATCTTTCCCAACCTGGACCAGAGCCAACACTGGTTCTCGCAATATGGAATTACTGATGAAAACTACTATTGAAGATGCTCTGCTTCTCTTTCATCCAGGTCATGAGTCTGATTTCATTGCCTTGGGTATGACAGGAGGGTACATAAAAGGCGTGGCAGATCTGGGCAGTGGCATAGTAACTCTAAACAACATGAAAGTAAAGCTGGATGATGATCAGTGGCACAGGATAAGAATGCAGGTTGATCCAAACAGGTTTGAAATAACAGTGGATAGTCAGTCCGTCTCTGTTCCTCTAAATGGATCAGAAAAACTGGACCTTGTGGGAAATCTGTACTTAGGAGGTATCCAGGGGAAAATGAAAGATGTATTCCGTGATGACTACCTGACTCGTATGGAAGAGGAGGTAACATCTGAGTCTTTCATTGGCTGCTTAGGAGAAATAAAGGTGAACCAGAAAGACAGAAGCCTACAGGATGCCCTGATAACCAAAGATGTTCATGTTAAATGTGAAGGCGAAGATTATGACTATTCCAGCTATTACGATTTTGAAACAACCACAACTACAGCCCCACCACGGCTAAGATATGTGGGTGTAACACCAGATGAAAGACACTGTTTACCAACTGAGGACATGCCAGAGATCTTTCGAAATGTCTCTAAGCTCTTGGACGTCACCCCTCTGCTGGTTCCAGAGGGTGGAGAAGCTTTTATTGATATAAGCAACCTGAACCCAACGCTCAATCTTAATGCTGCAGGAATACGACAGTCTCAAATTATCTTCACACTTCAGAATGATCCTTGGTACGGGCTTGTAGACATGAATATCAATACGAGGCGCACTAAGAAGTTTACTCTCCTAGATGTGGTGAATAAGAAGATTAAGTATCTTCATGATGGCAATGAAAAGTATGGTGATCAAATCCAACTAGAAGTGGTTGCACATGGTTCCAACCTCCCGGAGTGTTTGAAAGCTCCCCACCAATACATTCTCCCAGTGGAAATTCTCCCTGTCAATGACGTACCCCAGCTTAGTGGTGGAGACATTGCAATCACAGCAAATGGACGAACTCGTCTAAGCCCCAACCTTGTCAAAATAGCTGATTCCGATAAGCGGTGTGACAAGTTGATTGTTACTGTTACCTCAGATCCAAACCCTCATGGCTACTTAGAGAATTCAGAGCACCCTGGTAGGAACCTGAGAGAGTTCACCTGCAGACAGCTCAAGGATGGACTTATTTACTATGTCGACAGAGGAGGCTCAGTGGGTGGACTCACCCTAGAAGTTTCAGATAGTAATCAGATCAGCCAGTCTGCCAACTTTAGACTGGCAGTTACTCAGCCACAGCTGAGCCTGGTGACGAACACTGGACTACGCCTCATTCAGGGCAGCAACTCCACCATAGGAATACAGAACCTGGCTGTTTCTGCCACTCCCAAAAATGGCGATATTATATTCAATGTTACACAGCCTTTGAGATTTGGAGAATTGCGAATTATTGCACATGATGGCGTGCCAAAGAGAGTGTCACAATTTTATCAATCTGATCTGGAGCAGAATAGACTAGTGTACACTACTACAACGTTAGCTGATCTGGAGGACACAGAAACAGAGTATATTCATTTTAATGCTCAGCTTGGACAGTTCACTCTTCCAGACAATACATTTGTAATTAAGATCATGCCTGCTCAGCTAGTAATGGCAAATATCGTCCCTCTTGAAATTGTAACAAGGGAGCCAAGAGTTATCAAACAATCTGAATTAGAAGCTATGGTAAAAGGGAAGAATATTGACTCAGCTTTTATCAGATACATCATTTGGAAGCGTCCGACACTGGGTGCCTTGATGTTGCGGGATGGAGATTTGTCAGATAGAGATAGCTTCACCCAACAGGATATTGAGGCTGGACATATCAGCTACAGACCCACAATCCACAGGCCTTTTGATGCTGAGGACAATTTTCAGTTTAAGGTTTTTGTAGAGGATCAATACTCTCAATTATACACTTACCCAATCAGTGTCAAAGCTGACTCCAATATCCCTGTACTAACCAATGAGAGACTGCTGGTACTAAAAGGGAATGAGAGTACCATTACTAAAGAACACCTCTGGATGCAGACTCCACAGTCCACAGACTTTGTGTACAGGATTGTACAAGACCCTTTGCATGGACATCTCATTCGGGACTCCCCTCCCGGTGTGCCAAGGTTCGAGGGTGCAATTCATGTCTTCAGTAATGAAGATATACTCTTAAACAGGCTCATCTATAAACATGATGGCTCAGAGATCAGCCATGACCAATTCACCTTTCTTGTCTTTGAAGTAAATACAGGTAGCACTAATGTGCAGACTGAAGGACAGGAGGTGCTCAAAGGAACGTTCACCATAGCAGTCCAGTCCAGAAATGATTATGTACCTCAGAGGGTCATTAATAAACCCTTCCATGTGGTAAGAAATGGCCAGCGTTTACTGAAAACCGATGACATTCTATTCAGGGATGACGACTCTGGCTTTAATGACACCCAACTGGTTTATGTTCGCATGGGAATTCTCTCAGGTAGCATTGTGTCTTCTGCAGACGCTTCACAACCCCTCTACCGTTTCACGCAGGCAGACCTGAGAGATGGGAATGTTCTGTTTGTCCATCATGGTGCTGACCGGGATCTTTTTCAGCTTCAAGTGTCTGATGGCTTGCACAAGACCACAGCACTGCTAGAGGTGCAGGCAGGTGAACCATACCTGCATGTAGTCAATAACACCATGGTTGTCATGGACTATGGAAGTACCAAGACTCTGGACACCAGTCTTCTGGGCACAGAGTCCAACATGGACATTAGGAGTGCTTCAGAAATTATATATGATATAAACACTCCTCCTAGTGATGGCAGGATTATAGTCAGTGGTGTTGAGGCTACTCGGTTCACTCAGGAAGACCTCAAGAAAGGTGTGGTATCCTATGAGCACAGTGATCAGAGCCTCCAGTCCACAGACTCATTCACCTTCACTGTGCGTGCAAAAGACATGTCTGAGAAAGACACTTTCAGAATTAAGATCTTCAAGCAAGGATATTTGTCTGAACCTCAAGTTACCTCCAATAAAGTGATCATTGCATATGAGGGTGAGCATTCTGTCATCGATCAGGATCATCTCAGGGTAAGGGTCTGTTTGAATACAGCTTGTTTAATAATACCACAATTAATGGGACATAAAATGCTCATTAGTAGAAAATTGAAAATTATTTTTCTAAATCTTTCATGTTACATCACTATGCACCATAAAATCACAAGTGTTAAAGCCTAGATCATCAATTTATTGTAGTTTCATCATTTTTATTTTTAAAGTACATAAACTGTGAAACACACAAACTGCATGGGAATTCTTAGGTTAAATCTGTTGAAAGAAGCCTGAATATGTTACCTCAGTGCTTATTCTGACCTGAATGTAGCATATTAGCTATTATTCATTTTTCTTAATTCACACGTCAAAGCAAGTGCAAGATTTGAATCTCATGAGGTGATAAATGATGGTTAATCAAGTGCCGAAGAAAGCTTGAGCTTATCATATTTGGGAAATCTGATTCATTTATACGAGGTCAAATATTTGACAAATGTTAAAAAAATATGGTTTAAAGCACAATAATTATAGTAATAATAGATTGAACCTTCAATCACAGTTTCAATCTTTTTCAGTCACATTACCTTGTCCTTAATAATATTCAGGGTCTTGACATGCATAATAGGGGGTGTAAAATAGATCTTGGTTACAATCTCTATGCCAGCTTTCCCTAAAATATATCATTATAAGCTATGAGTCATTCCAAATGGGAGCGATTGAATTGTCTGAACATGTATTCCTACTGAATTTAGGGATTTGAAAAGAATATATATAATCTGAAGAGAAACATAGATTACATTTGGTGATTTTTTTTATATATTAGCATAATTATGTGTGAGAGAAGTAATTTAATATTTATGTTTTTTTCCCTAAATTTCTTAAATATTACCCCTACTTTGTTTACTAACACACGCTATCCTTCCTCCTTTCAGGTGGAGCAGGCCGACATCTCGCCTACAGAGATAGTGTTTAGCATTAAAGAACCTCCACGTATTGGCCATGTGGTCAAACTGACCAATGATACTGAGAGCACAGTGTCTCCTGTGCTGGACTATATCCAGTCTTTTACACAAGAGGACATAAATATGGGCACAATCTTGTATGTGTCAGCCTCACTACAGGGTCAAGACATGTTCACTCTAGATGTCAGTAATGGCTTCACCATAGTCGAGGACCTAGAGGTGCAGGTGGACATCATGCCCCGGCTCATACCTGTCCAAGTGGCCAACCTCACGGTGAGGGAAGGAGATGCTGTGACTTTTTCCGAAGACATTCTCAACATCACGCACCCTTTCTACCGGTCTGTTCATATTGAATTCCTTATGGAGGAGGCACCTCAACATGGAGAGATCAGATATCTGGACAGGGATGATGATGGGCTTGTCTCTTTCACCTGGGATGATGTGAGTGCATGCCATTTTCTTTATTTGGTCAAACTCATTAGGTTTGTTAGCCCTGTGCAGTGCTGTGTGGATTTCATTTTTTTCATTTTTTTTTGTTCTGCTAGGAAAGGTTTCATATTTCCGATCGGACCACATAAAGGCAGGAAAAACCGAGGATGTTTTTGTATTAATTAAAAAGATGAGAGGTGAAACGTATATTACTTGAGAAAAATACATTCATTCTCCAGATTAGCAGTATCATTTAGGACAGCCAGGCATAAAATAAAATAAAATAACATTTTGTAAATCTTAATTATAAGCCATTCACCAAATAATAGTCATTGAGCCAGACTTTGATCATGCCAGTTGTTTGTACTGCGGAGCATTGGTGTTCTTTGTGTTTCAGCGACAAAAGGAATCAATGTCTCTCCTCTTTCTTCCTTTCTGTTTCTCACATCTCTCTGTTCACAGTGATCTTAGCGCTCTTTGAATCCTCTCAGAATAGGCTTTGCTGAGGCTGCTAGCTGTGTGAAGCTTACCGCAGTGGTCCAAAGGTCTGCTAGTGGAAAGAGTGAGAGTAAAATGACTGGTCTCTGGTGGAAAAGCACTAAGTGCTGAGCAGTGCTGAGCCTCAGGGAGGTGGTTAGACACTGTTCCTAACGGTAAAGCATGGGGCTTGGCCTCAGCTCCTTCACTGTTTAAGAACCAGTGGAAACTCTGACGGAGATGTCCTGTTGCCCCAAGCCAAAATAAACTGGCCCATATAATCCTATAATAAAGCATCCACACACAGCTCTTCCTGTGCAGTGCCAGCCTGTCAAAGACTCCACTGTGAGGAGGGAATGTGTAGGTCCAGATCAGGAGAAACATAAACCTGAACTTAGTTTTGATTCAATGTTTGAATAAATGGACTAAAACAGAGAAATGTGCATTGGTCTGGAGTGATTTCTGTCCTGAATAAACACTGTTTTGGTGATGTTTGTAACCAAAGTGGATGTTATTTCTAGGATTATGTTTTATTTTTTTACCTATCAGACGGTTTGTTTAATGAAAAAAGCTATAAACTCTAACTCATCCCTAACCACTGTAACTTAAATTGAGATTTGTTGAGAACATCCTGGTTACATTAGGGCTAAAGGTCAGGGTTTTGAAGTACCTGAAGAATTTCACACCACCAGATACCTAGAAAGCTCAACTAAACACTCGGCAACATTTATAGACAAAGTAGTCTACTGATATAGTGCAAGTTTTTAATTCTCTGTCTTTAGCGAGTGCTTTGTTCCGTAATGCCAGGAGCCGTAGACGACAGAATTCAGCAGCACTGTAAATGAGTTCCATACTGAGAGAACAGAAATGTGCAGACTGGCTCTGCAAACAGCTGGAACCTGAGAATAATGATCCCTAAATGAAAGAAGACTGCATCATTCTCATTATCAGGCATCACTGAGAATTTCTCCATTCACTCATGTGGGACCAGCGGCTCTTTTTATTCTACTGTTCTGTGCATGTGGTTCAGGGAACTAGCAAACCAGGGCAGTTGCAACAGTTTGTGTGTTACTCAGCAGACTCCTACTATTAGGCTTGGCATGAGACTTAACAGCCACTAGGACTTGGAATTCATGAGCACAAAACAGAAAGAGTCAACTGAATGTGTCAAAATACGTAGAGCTGCTTTTTCTAAAAGCCCATGGTGCCAGATAAACACTCGCAATCAGAGAAAATACTAAGCTGTTCCCTTCTTGAGGAGGCAATCATCTGGAGGCCATTTAAAATGCACACAGCACTGTGTTCAATCTGCTATTGCAGCTATCACTTCTTTGTAGCAGCCCCGGGGCAAAAGCACACCAACACATCAGCATTAAACGCCTGCAATAAATGTATATAAACGCCAGGCTTTGGGTTTATATCTGCATCAGTGTGCTATGATCATATATTACTATTATAGTCCAGTACAAGTTATCAGAGACATTCCCGCGGTGCCATGTAGTATGGTGCATACTAGCTACTAATATCAGTTTATTGGTATTATAATGTGCACTTCAATGTGTATGATGTGATCGTTGAGTACTATTTATCTTCGTTGTTCATCTTAATATATTGAGCCGTGGCTCCCTACAGTCTGAACATCCCGTTTATATTTACTGTGCACGAGTGTGCTTTTATTATTATTATTATTATTATTATTACTATTTTTATTATTATTATTATTATCCTCCACGTACAGTATGTTTGATTTGGTTCAACGATAGTGATTGCATTTGCTGCTTCCCTCTATCATGTTCAGGTGCAGCAGGGAACAGTCTACTACCTTCACGACAGCACAGAGACCACAGAGGACAGTTTCACTTTCTCAGCCACTGCTTTTGAGTTAATGCGCCGCAGCCTCCCCATCACCATCAGCATCACAGTGATCCCCGTCAACGATGAGGCGCCACAGCTGAGGCACAACACAGGCCTGGAGGTACAACATCAAATATCTCAGCTCCTCTTGTTCATGGCCCCTCATAACTCCAAAGACTTTCTAGAATTAAAGGGTGGCTCAAAAACCTCAAAGGATCTGAAACAGATACATGGTCGGAAAATACCAATGGGAAAGGAGAGCGTCTTAGTTTTTTTTTTTTTTTTTTTTTTTTTTGACGTCGCCTGTGGTCTCACATCAACTTGGTAGCTCATATTTTTGGAAAACTATGTCTGTGGCAGGAATTTGGCTTTTAGGAGAGAGATCAAGCCAGCCAAACATCATTCTCCATTACTTTCCCACAGAATGTGAAATAATGATATGCCTTTTTCCATGCATACACAGTGTATACTCTCTCTTTTTTAACCCTGCTCACTGCTCTCTTCTTCTCTCATGTGTTCACTTCTTCTCTTTCTAGCAAGCTCTGCTGTATTGATTTAAAGCAGGAAACTGCAGTGTTGTTTGACCTACAGCAGATGATCAGACATGATGAATAACATAGAGGTGACACAGGCTCAGGGCCCCAGATCCTGCCCAGTCAGACTCCAGCTGGTATTCATTAGAGAGCCTCCATCCGAACACACACTCAGCACCGTCTCAGTCTGCCTTGTGCACTTATTCACTCAGCGAATGCTAAGCCTCAATCATACGCCCATCTCATCTACTTCACATGCACAACTACAACAGAATCTCTCTCTCTCTCTCTCTCTCTCTCTCTCTTACGTATATATACACACACACATACACACTGCATGTTCTCATTCCAGCAGCCCGTGGAGTCTCTGCATTATCTAAAATCTAGGAGACATAGTCGTTCAATCAGACACTGATTACTAATTGCTCTAATGATGGCTTGTTGAGTCTCTTTCAAGCACGGCCCTTCTCCCACTGTGAGCTTAAATTAAATTTGCCACACAGCTTCTGATCAATGTTATATGCGTTATACGTTGTGTAAGAATACAAATTTCCAGGACAATTTGGATATCAGTTTTGATGCAAATATATAGTAACACTGCCACCAAGTGGTGGAGGAAACGCACTCCATGCAGGACATGGTGACGTTCACAGGCACTACAGGACATAAATCTGCGGTGTTTAATAGTAGTGATACTAGTGACACGTCCAGTCCAGTTTTAGAAATCGGATATGGGGAAGTGCAAGAATAATATGACTAATTCTGAGAATTATTTAGCTCAGTTCGTTTAGCACACAGAAAATCGTGAATTTTGTTATTTTTCCAAATCAATTGATGATGTATCTTGGTGAATTATTCTTTGGAATGTTCTAATTTGAGCTTTTCTATATTTTTTCATAATCAGGGTTTTCCTCAATACATGTTATTGCTAGCTAATGTTTTGTCAGTTTCATGAGAAACACTTAAGCAACCTCAAAGATTTCTCAATTAAAATTAATATCCATGCATCATTTAAAGGGGTATCCGGGGTCATACACTGCAATTGCAGGTTAAATTTAAGCGACAACATCTATGCTTGTGGATGGTATAAAAGCAGTAGACAAACTGCAATTTACACTATATGGCCCAAAGTACATGGACACTTGACCTTCCCTGTGGCTGAATGAACACAAATCCCCACAGCCACGCTCCAAAATCTAGTGGAAAGCCTTCCCAGAAGAGTGGAGGTTATTATAACAGCAAAGCAGGGACTAAATCTGGGATGGGATGTCCAACAAGCACATGTGGGTGTGATTTAGGTGTTCATATACTATTGGCTATATAGTGTATATGGCAATTTTGAATTGTGTTCTAGTTTTTCTCCTGAGCAGCTCAGTGTCATGGACTCCAGGGAGTCGGATGCAAGTACAGAAATTATTAATAAACAAGCAAAGACCGGAAAACCCAAAAACTGGAAGGACTAAAACAAGGAACTAGACTAAGACTAGGAAAGGCAGAGGAAAAAAAAAACATGAAAACAAAAACCACTATGCAAAATAACATAAAATACCAGCAACCATACCAACTATGCACAAACACACAATGCTCCACACCTAAGGAGGGAAAACACAGAACTTAAATAGGGAACTAATTGGGAAAGCACATAACAGTTGAGCACAATCAAGGAAGGAAATGGAGCAGACTAGGGATGGGCAGATTGATCCTAAAGAATTGATACTTTCAATACTGGTGTTGTATTGAAAGGATCGATTCTCACATTAAAATATCGATCCTACCTGGGATTTTTTTAAACAAGTGATTCTAATATTTACTTAATGTGAATAGGAACTATTCCTTCTTCCTCTGTGCCTTCGCTGTTCGCTCACTCAGTCAGAGCACGCTCAGCACAGGTTTAAAGAGGGATGCGAGTACATCGCTGAGGTCAGACTGACAGAAAAAGAAGCATCATCTGGAGTTATTACACTCCACTTAACAATGATGAAGCTACATATGACATTTGTCAGAAAAACAATACACCGTTGTGGCAATACCGCAAATATGACGAAGCATCTAAAAGTCAAACACCCTAAAGAGGAGGATGAAGTACAGCTGAGGCGAACAGAGGAGGTAACACAGACACGACCTCCATCTTCTGGCATGAGGCAGAGTTCTTTACCAGAATCCTTTCAAAAAGGCAGACATTATCCAGCTACCAAGTGGGATGTTAGATTTTTAGATATTTTAATTATTTGAATAAAAAATGACAATATTAGAATTTTCACAAGGAGCAGAATATTACAGAATTTACAGTAATAAGATATAAAGTATAAAGGTTTCGACATTTTTATTTAAAAATTACAATTATAAACAGTTTGAATACGGTTTGTGTGACTTGTTATATTTTGTTAAAAGTTTGTTGATTAATAATAATCAGTAATTTTTTAATAAATGTAACAAAAGAGAAGTCCAGTCCATTGCAGTTTATTTAATATTAATAATGATGCCTTTCAAAAATACACTATGGTCTACACAATCGCACATACACACAAAAAAAACACTTCATAGATGTATCAGTATTGGTATCAATATCGACGATACTGGTCTTGAAAGTACTTCATATCGGATCGAAAAGAAAATAAGTGGTATTGCCCATCCCTAGAGCTGACAACAAGAGAAGAAATTCAAAAAATGAGTAAGAGTCCCCTCTGGTGGTGTGGGGAGGAATTGTTCATGGTGGACATGACACTCAGTTCTGAACCAAACAAATATTTTGGCTTGGAATTTCAACTTTGCTATAATTCGCCCACTATCACTTTCATGATGCTTTCAGTTTCAGACAGTTTTTTATTCTGTGTTTATAACTGAACAGTGCTATATTGTTTCAGTGTAGTGAGACTTTGGTTGGTTGGTTATCAAACAACCCCTGCCTTTGGAAAGACACATCATTCTTTGCAAATCTAATCATTTATGCTTTTTCATTTGGCAAAACCAGAAATCTGTGTAGGCAGCACGATGGTCCACAGCTCCAGCTCCACTGATCCTGAGCTCGGGTTACTCTCTGTGTGAAGTTTATTTAAGTTTATACATATTCTCCTCGTGTCTGTCTGGGTTTCTTCTGGGTTCTCCGGTTTCGTGCCACCTCCCAAAAACATACCAGCAGGTGGATTGGCTATATAAATATAAATTGCCCCTAGGTGTGGATGAGTGTGTGAATGTTTGTGTGAATAGTGTCCTGCCATGGTCTGGTATCCCATCCATGGTGTATTCCTGCCTCATACTCAGTGTTCCTGGGATGGGCATTGGATCCACCATGGTCCTGATCAGGATAGGATCTGGGCATCCACAGAACATCTATGCGATAAATCATTGACTGTCAATCTCTAATAGGGGCGTGCGCCACTTCAGGCCACTTCACACCACTTCAGACTCTGTTGTAGATAGTGTAAATGGTGTAGAACTCACATAGTGTGCTGAGGGCAGTCAAGATGAGTGTTTTGTAACAAAATCCAACAATGCACTTTGTCCATGGTGTTTAAGTAAGTAGGTGCTGTAATCGTAGGTGTGTGGTGTGTGGAAATAGCTCCCTGAAATCTAGTGGAATTGCAGCGCTTGCTTGTACAGGCCACTGCTTCATGAATTTCTCTGCCAGCCACTTTTTTTTTCAACCTCTCTGGTTATGTCTGGAAAGCAGTAGATGAAGGCAGCAGAGGGAAGAAAGGCTGAATAAATCGATATGAGCCTTTCACTACATGCCTCTCTGTTCTCCCTACTGACTCCTGCTATTTAAGAATGTCTTTCAGGATTTCTGCTCTCTGCTCGGGCTCTTTCAATTAATGTTCCATTCAGCTCTCCAGCCATTACAGGTCCATTAGAGCTCATCGAGGCCGGAGAGACCTAACCACTTCTGCAACGCACTTTATCTTCAGATAACATGCCAAGCTGCAATGTTCCACAACAAACATTGCAATCCATTTTTAGGGAATCCACAGTTGGTTTGGGTTTTTTTCCTCATCATGTTTTGTATTCTCCCTCACCCCCTATTCCCTTTCTGTGCAGCTTCTTGTTGGTGAAGAAACAGAAATCACAAGCAAAGCACTGAGCACAGAAGATATGGACACCCCTCCAGACAAGCTGGTATACAACATTGAGGCAACCAAGAATGGAATCATTGCTCTGAAAGAGTCACCTGATTACAGTATTGAAAGATTCACCCAAGCTCAGATCAACAACGGCGAAGTCATTTTCATCCATAAAGGTAGTCCATTACAAATGTCCCTGTGCTTGCTTGGACAAAGAGACATGGTTACAAGATTCTTGAAAATGTGGTCAAATTTTATTTACCTTATACAGCTGAAGAGTTTTTATGACACCATTAGGAGCAATAAAGTAATAATTTATTACTATTAACTATTATTACTTAAGTAATAATTAAGTAACAGTCCATAACTGGCAGGAGAATATGTTGTAATATCAAATGTGATGAGATTATTCTGACACTAAGTGACAGGTTAATAGACATTCAAGACTATTCAATATTGATGAGAAGTTTGATTCAAATAAGCAAACTCAGTTCTTTCAACTGTCCCTTTAAGTGAATTGAACATCTGACCAATGCAACGTTGTCTAGGAGAATATAAAACCTTCTCATCTTCAAACTATGCCACATACAATTCCAGCTTGTGCACAATGCCATTTTGAGGGATTTAGATAATAATGAGTACTATAAACTATTTATAACTATTTATATAACTATAAATAACGTAGCCAAACATTACTGCCGCACAGCGTCTCTCTGTACACCATCCTAGGGCATTTCTATGACACTGACTTGGATTTGGTTATGGTGAATCAAAGGCTTCCCAATCAGAAAGCCCTCATCTGATTGGCTAAATGCAATGCAGCAGTCGCAATCATTTTATAAAATTCAGCAGTGAGTTAGGAGAAAGAAGGTTGTCCTAGATGGTGTCCAAGAATAGCAGCTAGCTATTTAGGGAACAATGCTAGCTAGTTTGAAAACAATAATTAATCATTTCTACACTCCAGGTCAGTTTACAACACAAAAAATTAAGCTCTGTGCAATAAACTCTGTGCATCTGTGCAAACTCAGAAACAGCTACGTTCATCAGGTGCCAACAGAAAATAACTGCATGAGCAGATGGGATTGGTAAAGAGTGTCTGTGAGAGAGGAAAGGGGTGGGATAAAAAAAAAAAATTAAAAAAAAAACAGTCCCACACACACCTCTGCTGCAGCTGCAAATCCACATGGAGTCTGTTGCAGACAAACTGATTAGCTCTGGTCCCTCAGCAGTCTGTTCACATCTGGCCACCTCATCTCCCAGCACCATGGTGTGTTTGTACTTGCTTACTGCTCTGCTACACAAACTGAACATTAGTGAGCTATCTATCTAGCTAAAGAAACAGAGTAGAGAACAAAACACACAAGACCAGCTGCTTATATGGACTCATATCTGGACACAAATCCAGCAGAACAGACACATTCCTTGTGAACTAGCTGGCAATTGTTGGCTATTTAGCTAGAGCAACCTCAGATTAGCTATATATTAGCTAAGTTGTCTGGATATCATTTCACTAGCTAGGTAAAACAAAAACAAAAAAATGAACAAAAACTTTACTTGCCAGATCCCCATAGATCTAATTGTGTTTTTTCCCCCTTTTTGGCTTGACCACTGGTGATAACTTGTGTTGACCATGTGACATTTTCATTTAAATGTTACATACTGCAATCTTAATTAAGTCAGCATAAGTACAGAACTTTTATTTTAGAGAACATGGTTCTCTAAGCTGGTGAGGGAAGGAATGTTTATAGCTGCTATAACATAAATGACAAGAGAAATCAATTCATTGGATGTTCCACAACATTAACTGTAACTACACTTTATAGCCAAAGGTTTGTGCACACCTGACCATCACACTCATATGTGCTTGTTGAACTTCCCATTCTTTGCTGTTATAATAAGCTCCACTGTTCTGCAAAGGCTTTCCACTAGATGTTGGAGCGTGGCTGTGGGGATTTGTGTTCATTCAGCTACAAGAGCATTAGTGAGGTCAGGCAATGATGTTGGTGAGGAGGTCTGGGGTTCAGTCGGTGTTCCAGTTCATCCCAAAGGTGTTCAGTGGGGTTGAGGTCAGGGCTCTGTGCAGGACACTCGAGTTCTTCCACTCCAACCTTCACACACCATGTCTTCATGGAGCTCGCTTTGTGCACAGGGGCATTGTCATGCTGGAACAGGTTTGGGCCTCTTAGTTCCAGTGAAGGGAAGTTGTAATGCTACAGCATACAAAGACATTCTGTGTGCTTCCAACTTTGTGGTAACAGTTTGAGGAAGAATCACATATGGGTGTGATGGTCAGGTGTCCATGTGCCTTTGCCCATATAGTGAATAAACGGATAAAGAGCACAATGTGTCATTCTTAAAAAAATTTAAAATTGTAATATTTGGCAAATTACTGTGGTATATGAAGAATAAAACACTTTGGGATGTTCTGTTAAAGGAAAATAATCCACATTGGATTGGTTACTGTTTTTCATTCCCTACTTACATAGCACTTCATATAAGAGACTCAAATAGTTCTTCTTGAGTTAGGACACTACAGATATAATCATAAGAACAGGAAAAATACACATCAAGACACAAAGTAGTTATGTCAAGCATTCACGTTTGTCTAACAGAAGCTGTTTCTTCCATTAGGATCTGAATCTGGCAGTTTCAGTTTCACAGTGACAGATGGAGACCACACATCTCCTCTCCACCGCTTCGTCGTTGCTGTCCGGCAGCTGACAATCTCCATGGAAGTACAGGGCGAGCTAATGGTTTTTCCTGGTACGTTGCCTCTGGGTAATTCTACCTTTATACCTAAATCCAAAAACGCAGGAAAGAGAGTTCCCCAGAGAGGAACATACACCCTGTCTAAGGTATGGGCCTGTAGGCCATACTGTGGCAGAAGATGTGAGATCACTGTGTGAGCATCCTATTCCCTTTCAATGGCCTGTATATGTTATATACACACATGCATCAAGGCAAATATGGACCGGCAGTGTTAGAAAGTAAGTTTGATCTTGGTGTATAAAGCAGGCAACGGCCCTATAATCTGGTGTAGTAATGTCAAATATATATGCCACTAATTCTAGAAGATTATGGCTGTGCTTTTTGCCAAAATAAATGAAATGTATACAGTTGATCGTGAGTGGTAGCTAGTAGCTAGATATTGAAGCAATAGTAACGTGCACAAGACTACATAACGTGGAAATAAGCAACAGTGTGAGGTGAGTGAAGGACAATAAGTACACAGAACAGCATACACAGAACAATAAATACACAGAACAATGAACACATGGGACAAGAGCTACAGAAAGACAACAGAAGTGTGTTGTGCAGGAAAGCTACAGAAACAATGAACTGTAAACTATTTTGTAGTGTAGCAGCAACAATGGCAACAAAAAGAATCTTATAAATAATAAAGTATCTGATGCAGAATTAATATCTTAGCATCAGACCTATATTCCTTTGTCTTCCAAAAGGTATGCAAACATTTTCACTGTACACAAATCAGTATTTTTACATTAATGAATGAATTCATGTATCTGTCTTGCTGTTGGCTCAGGCTCCAGGCAAGTCATCAATAGTGATATCCTGCGAGCAGTGACCAGTGAGGATGGAGATGAGATCAACTATTCTCTTGTGAGGCCTCCACGTCTAGGACGAATCATTAAGCCCAACCAGAGTGGACAATTTGAGGAAATCAGCCAATTCACACAAACAGAGGTGACTGTATCGCATATTTGTATGGCTGTTTCAGTTAACTAAAATAAGTTATGCCTGGGATTCAATGGTATGCTAAAATGTTTCGTGGCCAGAGTTCAGCTGAGGACATAATGATCTCAGAGTTTCAAAGAACAGCCCTTCAGTCCAGCTCAAAATACTCCTGCTATAATTCTGTTCATAAAAATATCGCTTTAACCATATAGTTGACAGACTGAGCAAAACGTTTACTGACATGCCTGGTTTTTATTTTTACTTCTTAATAATAAACAACATATTTATAATGTTAAGTATAAGTTCTTAGCAATGGCAACATGAACTGAATACTGATCAAATGACATTAAAACAGTTTATAGCATATAGTAGATGATGGCCCATCTGCAAAGTAACTCAGTTTATTGAACCAGTATTTTAGGTTACATTGAAAGGTTTAAGGCAGTACAGTGGTGACTGTGTGATGTGATCTGAAGTAAGAATGCATGTGTATATAATGCATGTGTACTCCTTGAAGTCCTTGACTAAATTGATTAGCAAATTAACAAAACAAGGTGGCAATAGCATGGTGGTGCAACGGGAAGTATTGCCACCTCACAGCTCCACTGTTCTACTAGTGTTCTCATGGGTTTCCTCCCACTTCCCAAGTACCAAGTACATCTTGGTAGGTGGATTGGTGACTCCTCTAGTTCTCCAAGGTGTGAATTTGTCTGTGTACATGGTGCCCTGCAATAAAGGAAATTTTTCTATAAACTATTTAAATTTCTACATTTGGTCCCACATTGCTCTGAGCCAAAAAAAAAAAAAATTATTTAAAAAAAAGCCTACTCTTGAAGTAAATTATGCTCTCAGTGAAGATTGTTCTCATTGACAATCCTGATTAATCTTCTACTCTTGACCAGGATTCAAAAAGTTTGGTCCATCGAGACAGAGTACATTTAGTGTAATTTATACTTTATCATATCATAACAAAAGATGCAATCAGGATGAATTCCTGGACAATAGGATTTAAACTTTTGATTGGTTATCCATCCATTCTCTGTACCACTTATCCTACACAGGATCATGGGGTAGCTTGCAGCCTATCCAAGGAGACTCAGGGTATAAGGTGGGGGACACCCTGGACAGGGTGCCAACCCATCATAGAGTACACTCATGCACACACCCATTCATGTACTACAAATAATTCGGAAATGCTAATCAGCCTACAGTGCATGTCTTTGGACTGGGGGAGGAAACTGGAGTACCCGGAGGAAACCCCTGAAGAATGGGGAGAACATGCAAACTCCATGCATGCAGGGTGGAGGTGGGATTTGAACCCCCAACCCCAGAGGTGCAAGGCAACAGTGCTGACCACTAAGCCACTGTGCCCCCCTCAGTTACCCATTTGTCAAGTTATTAATTTCTTTCTTCATTTATTCTTTAGCTGGATGCTGGTGCAGTGTATTATGAACACCAGATGCCATTGGAGTCCTTCTGGGTAGTAAAAGACACTGTAGAACTTGAGCTCTCATCACCGCCAGCGGCAAAGCTCCAACACATTCTCCCTGTTACAGTGTCGTACTTTGCCACCCATAGCAATGTGTCTTCACAGCTGTGGAAGAACAAAGGTACCACTCTACATCTGTTAAATTCATTTCTAAACACCTTAGTTCCTGTTGTTAGTGTTCTGTATATTGATGATGTTTTGTTTGTACTTACCCTGCAGGTATGTCAGTGGTGCAGGGGCAATCAAAGGTGTTTGACATCTCCATTCTGGATGCATCCAACCTGCTAGGCAGTGTACCACAAGAAAAACGGGCAGGCCAGGACATAGTTTTTGAGGTACGGCAGTTCCCTATACATGGCCGACTCACTCTTGGAGGTGATGATCTTCCCCGGGATGCACCCTATTTCCTGCAAGATGACATCAGTGAAAGGAAGCTGGAGTACTACCATGATGACTCAGGAGCATCTTCAGACAGATTCTCTTTCCGTGTGCGGCTGAACCCCCATGGCCGTCCCCCTCAGGCTGTACCAGGTGCCGTGGTGCTGGATGAGGTCTTTCTTATCTCAATCAGACGAAGGGACGCCAGCCCCCCAGAGCTAGTCAGTCTGGACCTGCTGCTGGAGGCTCTGCAAGGATCTACTAGTGTACTGTCCAAGCAGTACTTCAACACTATAGACCAAGACAGTACACCAGATGAGGTCAGATTCACTATCTTAAAGGGCCCTACTAATGGGCACATCATCTACAAGGATACTGGGGAGAAGATCACACAGTTCACCCAAGAGGAGGTGAACATGGGCCAGGTGGCATTTGTGAGCGATGGTAGCTTGTCTGAAGGTTCACTGGAGTTCACTGTCTCTGACGGGAAACACCAGTCAGAGCCACACATGATGCGCATTGGCATTATGGCTAAGAAACTTACGCTTAATAAGGTGCAGGAGATCCAAGTCAAGCAGGGAGATGATGAGACTCCTATCACAGAGGCCATGTTGAAAGCATCCACAGGAGGGCCAACAGAGGAAGAAGTGCTATATAAAATTACAAAAGTTCCCAAGTATGCAGTAGTGATGGTGGACAGGCAGCCTACCTCTGCTTTTACCCAAAAACAGATTAGGGAAGGGAGAGTGAGTGTTCGCTTCATCAAGTCCACTTCTTCAAATGACAGTTTTTCCTTTGTAGCCCGCAGCAGAGCAGCTAACGTTTCCTCCAGCCTCAACATCACAGTAAAACCCTTAGTAAATGTGGCCAAGGATCCCTTACTCCCACGTGGCACTATAGTTCTGGTGGACAGAAAGCTGTTAGATGCCACCCCACTTGCCAACAAGACCAAAACTTCACCAACCTTCAGCTTGACGCAGCAGCCAAAGGGAGCAAGGTTCATAAGAAGAGGAGGGTCTGCAGATGGCCAGCCTGTGGAATCCTTCACCCAGAGAGATCTAGATGAGGGACAAGTGGCTCTAGAGGTCCTGAACTCCACTGGGGATCCAAAGGGCAAAGGTCAAGATCAGGATGAGGCTCGCTTCCTCCTCAAGGCACATGGAGTTCCTCCAGCAGAGTGCACTCTTTCCTTCCAGACAGTGCCTTATGACCCAGCAGGAATCTATGATGCCACAGTACTTAAGGTCCCCCCATCTGTGGCCAACTCTGACACAAGTAAAGCAGACCAGCCTGATGCCAGATGGAGAGGGGATGGGAACTATGAAGCAGGTCCCACCACACCCTCTACCAGCTCCAATAAATCGCCTGTTTCTAGACGGAACTCAGTATGGGCCATCCTTATCCCTATATTAGTTATCCTCCTTCTACTACTCGTAGCTGGTCTGCTAGCATACTACCTGGTGCATCGCAACAAAACAGGAAAGCACAATGTCCAGAATGCTGCCAGCAAGCCAAAAAATGGAGAGGTGGCTCAGGAAACCTTCAGAAAAACTGATCCAGCGAATAACATCCCCATGTCCAATATGGAGTCTAAAGACGCAGATCCTGAATTACTGCAGCACTGTCGGACAACAAACCCAGCCCTGAAAAAGAACCAGTACTGGGTATGAGGGGGAAAATTAGGACTCCATTCCATCATGCTGTATTGACGTTTAGTGTATATTGACAGATTCGCATATAGGAATTAGAATTTTTTTGTGGACACTTTCTTGAGTCATTCCTAACAGTATTATAAAGATCTCCTCTTATACTAGTGGTTGAGAAAAATCGTTTTGGCAAATAATTTAACTTTTGTTCAATTAGCTGTCATGCAGTCAGTGCGTGTAAACACTTCTCACATGAATCTGCTTCCGTTTTACACTGATGAAGGACCAAGTCTTATGAGGACTGGTTTATGCACCTTTTCATAGTTAGAAACAGATTCTAATAAAAGTCTACAGTTCTCATAGAAAGACCCAGTAACTTCAGGTTGGGCCCAAACATGATTACATGTTTGTATATTACTTAGTCAGGTAAAACATCAGGTTATTTGCCAAAAATATTGTACAGTGTACATTATAGCAATGAAGATATTTTGATAAAGTTTTTTAAGATTTTCAGTCAGCGAGAGAACAAGCAATGCGTAAAAGTTGAAATTAATTTTTAATATTTAAATTGATCTTTTGGACATGAACATTACTTAATATGTTTGAAATTTTTTATGTATTTTGAAAGTAAATAATTTGCAAGTTTGTTCATATTAATAATGATGCATGAAATATGGCCCCAATACCCCAATATATATATAAAATCTAAATATGGTTAATATGGTATTTTTAATAACGTATAAAAGAGGGTATATGGGTAATTTTTTAATTGAATTAGGGTGGGTTTTTTTTTTTCTAAAAATATACAATATTATTATTATTATTTTTTTAATCATCTATCTGTAGCACATTGTGCCATAAATCCCTCAGTGCTTTGGTGATGTAGCTGAAACAACTGAGATTTTATACATACATCCACTGGACTGATTTAAGGCACTGAAGAACAATTTCTATATAAGTCTATAAGTATATATTACTGAAGCCATACGGAAGTGACTCAGCAGTGGCTGTGTTGACATCTACATTTCTTTTGGCTGGTACAACTGAAGTTGTGGTCATTATTCTGAACTGGTGGCTCTATTTTCCATTAACGTAATCGAGCTCAGTCAAAAACGAATTTTCGGAGAAGCTATAATTATATATTTAGTCACAGGAAAATATGGGTTGATGAGCAATTCTGTTGTATTGTATTTCAAGTGTGTGGAAAATGTATTTTTGTCATTTTAGCATTTCCAGTCATATGATATTCCAAGGTTCTGAGGTATTCTTATCCAGCTGATTTTAATGACTTTGCTGATTTTTATTCTTTGCTTGGAGAATTCCACTTCCTTTCTATATTTTCTAGTATATACCACTTCCATATATATTTTAGAAAGTTATCTGCTTGAAAAGTAAGAGTAGAGATCTATGTTTTGCCCAGTGGACTTGCTTTAGCCTAAAGCACCTCAGTAACTTGGTAGTGAAATTGTCCATGGACGACCCATTCCCTAGCTGCTGGAGGTATTTCTGCTTCATATGTTAATGTGATATATGTTGAAACTAATGAGATAATACACATATATGAAGAATTAGATTTAGGTCTTCCTTGTCAAATTAGGGTCAGTTTATTCTTAAAGCCCAGTCCTTGTTATTTTCTGTTATGTATTTTGGTTCATTAATGTTTTCCGACTTTAAGCTGTACATTTTAAATTGTCCATACAGACACGGAACACAATGCCATTGAGTTGTATTCATACTTTTTAAATTGACTTATAAATCAATATTTAGGTCATATTTAACAGTATTTAAGATTTTAGTCTATATCCTTAAATCCTGCAATATGTCTTTTCTCTGAGAGTAGAAATTAGTAGTGATTGTCCAAGTACACTATATTATCTTTAAAAGGTTGTTTAAATTATTTCCATGTAGCTAACATTAAGCAAATAAGTCCTGGGATAACTATTATCTGTTAAGAAATATTAGATGTCATTTAATTAGAGAATGAAATATAACTCAGGTTTTAGGTTTATAGAATTTTTACCATGATGTATCAAGATTATATTGCAAGCAGTGATGAATTTCTATTTTTAAAGCTATCAACCAGCCCTTTTTTAATGTTTGTCTTTTTTGTAAATATTGGATTTTTTTTTTCAGCCTGGCTAAACATGCAAAATTCTGTGGTGTGCTCATGTAAGTTTTTTTTTTTTTTTTTAAACTTATGTAGTTCTTCTTATTTATTTTTGTCATCTAGGCTTTATATACTTTGTCAATATTGCTCAACAAATGAAATAAAATTTAAAAAAAAAAAAAAAAAAAAAGGAAAGGATACACAATGCATTTCAGATTTTTATTACCATTTCCATTAGTAACCTTATAAATGACTTACTAATGTATAAGCAGATTTTGATGCATTTATTACAATGGTACAGAAATACCATTGTTGTACAAGGTAAATACCATTGTGTGCTGCACATGTAGTGAACAGCAGATGGCGCAGGGATACATGTGAAATTTTTCAGTCGTGAAACAAGTAGTCATTCGTCAGCTTTTAACAAGCCTGTGAGCTGCAGTCATTCTTTCCTACAGACGGCATTTTCTCTGGCTGCACATTTCAGCATTTTGACAAGTTTGTCGGCTGGAGCTAACCCATATAAGCCAACTGGCAACTCAGAGTGCTGCGGTCTATAGTCTCCCCTTTAAAAAAAAAAAAAAATCACACTTAGACACAAAAAATGTACTTTCTACCAGGGACTAAATCCTACATCCAACACCTAACTTACTTACTCACTGAATATATTATGGTTTAAACAATTTTAAACAATATATAAACTCTTAAAATGCATCTTGCTTTACGTTTCCTTTAGGTGCTCCTTGTCAGAGGTTCTGAACCTTCTCGTCATTGACGCATGCATTATTATTAGTGTTACAGTTGTATATATTTTCTCTTTATCTGGAAGAACAGACACGCTCATGCTTCTAGGATGTACTTACACCTGTACTTCACATTAAATAATTCTTATTGTAATCTTATCATGACTTATATGTGGCTTTGAAATATGTAACATGGTTGTTTAGACAGGGTTTTTTTCTCAACCTTTGTTTTAAATGTTATAAACAAGTTTATTTTTACTTTCATTGCATTTATGAAGTTGTAAGAAAATGTAATTTATTTAGAAATTGCTAGGATTGTGTTGTTCCCCCCCCCCCCCCTTTTTTTTTTTTTTTACTCTTTGACATATAGTTGTAATAAATAAACTAGCATCATGTAAATAATGTTAGTATTTATGATGTACATAATCCATAAGAGAAGCGATAGTTAGTTTATCTACAGTGGCTTATTACTTCTTCTCTACCCTTTTCTTCCTGGTTTTTATTTGAGATACTGAGTTTACAGTGTTAATCAGACCAGAAAGCCTAGTGTGTTTGTGCAAGGATTTACTGCTTCAGACAGTTTTAGCATCTGAAATGAGCCCATGCAGTAAAGCTTTGAAGTTGGCTGACAGCATCCAGACATGAAACTGCATCTAGATGGAAGACTTATATAAGATAAGTGAGTTTTATTGTGTGCTCGTTGTGTGACCGAATTTATTTTTACAATGTGTTGCCATGCTAAAGTCATCATTCATTAACTGGCAAAATAGTTAACAGTCAAAACAAAGATCTCATTTGGTCACTTAGCCTTTCTACCAGTAAACGACTCTAACACGTGCCATGGGATTTCCTTTAAATATGGAAAGCAGATGGATAACATAACATGTTCATACAGAATGTTGTGTTACATTACAGCAGTTCCTCAGACAATTGTCAAGAGCAGCCAGTGTTAAACGTGGCCTATAGCACTTGAACATATGACGCTGAACTTCAGGACAGCTGGAGAGTCTTTAGACTATGGGTTTTTGAGACTAGCTATAAACCATGGAGCATTGCGAGGGGGAATCTGGGTGCATCAGGGTCAAACTCTGGGTCTGTGTTCACTCAGAAAGGAATAAAGACTCATTCTTTCACTCACCACAGCAAACAGCAGATACTCCACAGCCGTTCCTGGGGCTAGAAGATCACACAGATACAGCCAACACTGTTATGCTTGTAGTGACAGCATCAGCTGCCCTGTGACCAGGAAGTTAGACAAATCATTGTGAGTGTGGGTGTGTGTGTGGCCCTTGGCTACTGTGACACATTGTCCTGGGACTGCGCTGGGGAAAAAAAAAAATCCCCAATTTCACCAGTCTTACCACTGACTCACTTGTTGAGGATGTCTTATACTCATTCAGAGAAAACAAAGAGCAATTACTGATGATGTATGACTCTCAATAAATATACATCATTTAGTTTGAATTTGTGGTAGAACACAAATATGCTGAACATAAACTGGTCTCTTTTCTTTGGTAGAACTAGCAGAGCGTTTCAAGAGGGGCCACTTGTGTTTGTGTAATTGGAGTTCAGTTGTACCTGGCAGCACTGTTTTACACATCCTGTACACATCTGCTCCTCCCCGAAACCCTAAAGTAGGGTAGCTACTACTACAGTATTAACGTTTCCCTCGGAAAAGGGATAGCCTGATTTTAAATTCACTTCCCTCACTACACTCCTGGGCAAGAAAAAAAAATGGGCCAAGCCCAAAATGGTAAATATGAAGCTTTTAATGGTCTTAACAACAAATCATTGGTCAGAAAATGAGCAGGAATGAAACAGATGCACTCCTGAGAGCTCCTGTGCCTCCATTTGCTGGTTTCCTTTTGCTGCAGTGAACTGTTTGTTTGGGGAAAAGCTAGAAACAGGGAAATTCACTTCTATAGTCTTCTCGTACACAAAGATAAAATCATGATAATGATTAAAATTTGATGTAAAATTCAAACTAACACATGTCTGGGTGTACAAGATTTTCCAAAAAAATATCTTCTGAGATGTTTTTTTTTTTTTATGTTTAGTGATTATTTGGTTATCTGCCGCACCTGATGCAGCCCATCAAGGGCCACAAGACTTAAACATTTAAAGAAGCCAAATGGAAAAGCTTCGCATACTAACTTCCTTTATCTACTTGTTTAATTCTTGCTCATTTCCTGACCAATGATTTGTTGTTAAGACCATTAAAAGTAGGGCAACAGAGGCCGAACATTCTAAACTAAAGTCAGTGCTGCATATGTAGTCCCAGGCTGAAACACCAGAGCAGCAAAACAAGCCAACGTGATCCCATGAGCGTGGACATGTTGTAACCATCTCTGGATGATTGTGGCTGTTTTTTCACCTGTGCAACATTAAGTACTCGAGAATAAGAGTTTGGAGATCAGCCTGTTATTTTAGGACACCAGTTCTGGAGAAACTCTTAAGGCCTCAGCATACTTCAAGCAGAGACAACATTCGGGTGGCTTCCACAAACAATACGAAGTAACTGCAGAGCAAACAGACGTCATGCAGAGGCTTCGCTCACCATGTCATGACCAAGCCTATGATCAGTCATTGTGAGGCATGCCCAAGCCCATTTATTTAGACCTTTATCACTCTTTGTCAAGGGATTACAAAGACACATCAATGGTTTTAAATTGAATGATTTAATGTACCACCTACATCTTATTTCTCTTTTCCTTTTTCTCTTTTGTAAATATGGAATATTTGAGTGCTGTGTCTTGAGTGCTGCAATCGACTAAAGGTAGTAACTTATAAAAGATCTCCACTAGGAAAAACCAAAGAAAAAAACTCCCCCCTCAACTCAGCAAATCAACATGGCCGCTCACAGCATGAACCGGTAAACACAGTGGCACTTCTTACTTTTAAATGTTGTACTGGATATCCAATATACACAGCTATACAGGTTATTAAATCTATAACACTGAGTATACAGACTCTACAGTACACTATGCTGTTTTAAGGAGGAAAATATACACCACTCATCACAGTTAGCTGGCTAGCTTGTTGCTAACAAAAGAAACATCCATGTTTTTTATTGTGTAGGTCAAAAAATAACAAAACACCAAGCTCCGAAAGTCCACTTCCAAGCTAAACCAAATGCAGCGCTATTCATTTGTTTATGTATTGCCAACAACTGCTGCATCTCCATCGTCCTGAAATTTTAATAGCGTCACCTGCAGTGTGAGCACTCATACACAACAACCAATACGAAACCACAAAGAGACTGCAAGGTTGTAAAGTTGTGGTAGTTTCGTCTTTGCGTAACCGATACAGATGTTATCTCCACATTAAGCAAGCTGAGGCCTTTATTCTATCCTCATAAATAAAGCCAGTTCACTGGATAGTGTAAACGATTAGTATTTTTCCTCTATAAATCTGTGCTCCATATGTATTTTCATAACCGTTTTATGTATTTTCTCTCAGTATGTGTGTATCTTTGGGTCAGCAGTCTAATACTTCTCTCTCTTTCTCTCTCTCTCTCTCTCTCTCTCTCGCTCTCGCTCTTCCTATCCTTGAACACTTTGAACCACAGATGCACAGAACGACCAAATAGAAGAGGTGCTACTAAAAGAAGAATGAAAACAAAAGGATCTAGCAGAATTTTCTCTCATTCTCTTTCTCTTTCTGTTTCAACCCAGCTCTTTCACAACACACCCTCTTATTATGCGTATATCAACCAAAACTTATTATCAAAAACAATAGAGAGTTGTGGAGACAGGATTTCAGCTCTAAATACAGGGCAGATAACCTTGGTCTTATTAACCTTGGTCTATAAAAAACTTTTTCGTGCTCAGACAACTGGTTCCTAAAGTAAGAAATAGTTCAGATTTATATCAGCATTTACAAAGTTCACATACTGTATGATATTTAGTAATAGATAATATCTCTCAGTTCTATCTTTATCTAATTTTTGAGATCTGTGTTCCTGGATTGCCAACTATAGATGTCTGGGCTCTGAAGCATAATCAGTCAAGTATGTTTTAGTGCACTGTGTATGCATTAACACAGCCTGTTGTTAAACTGTGAATTTTTGACCATGAAATTGTTGAGATAACTGAGATTATTGTAAACAGGAAGGACGCAGCTCCCCACTAATAGTCTCCTGATTTTCAGATCACACTCTCCTTCCTTTTTATTAACCAACTCACGCAACTGTCTTAAAGCAGAAAGCATAACATGCTGCAATAGTGCTTTTTCCAGCTCATTTGTTTGTTTGCCCAGGGGCTCTTTGCTGATTCAAGTAGCGATTTTAGCCTGTATACACTGGGTGTAAATATTGGCCAGCACAATCCACAATCCAGACTTGACATGACAGACGGACGGAGGCTAAGAATCCACTGTGCTGTAAATTTGACCCTGGCTTTGATGGATGTTGGATCAGAATCTGAAGAGAGAGAGAGAGAGAGAGAGAGAGAGAGAGAGAGAGACTGTGGAGAAATAGTGATAGACTGCCTTTTCCCAAAACTGGAATGTTGTTTGTCGAGGTCAGAGAGAATGTGGGGAATGTGGACTTTGTGTTCTAAGGAAGTGGCTGTTGTCTCCTCTGGGATCTCAGTCTGGCTCCAGGGCTGTGGGCGGTAATAAGGGGAAGGATCAAGGGAGGAGCCAGAGGAGGAGCTATGGCTGATGTCTACTTTGGGGCATGACAAGGGGAAAGCTACAGTATTTGGAAACAGTGTCCTACCATGGAGCACCCATGTGGCCAAAAGTGAAAGTTTTTCCTAGACTGTCCACTGTCTCTTCCATGTTTATGTAACTTACAGTAAAAAAAATATTTGGATTTGTATCAGAGACTTGACTCATCTTGTAATCTTAATTTCCTTTGCAGAATTTGAAATATGATACTTGTTGTCATTGACGTAACAGCAAATAAAATGGTGTAACAGCAGGTGGGGCTCTGTAATTACACTCCATGACGGGAGCCATCTGGTACAGTCCAAAATTCTTTTTCATGCCTGGCAAAGCCAACAACTGATGTTACTCAACATTCTAGCTGAGTAAATTACTCTTAATGTTTAATTCATTTAACCTCTTAAGCATCTTAATCATAATTCCACATCTAGATGCACGCCTGTGATTGTAACCTGTCTATTAAAATGGATGATGCATAAGTTCAATGATCATCACATGACCAGTCGTACCAGTCCATGGTTTTATCCTCCATCCCTTCTTTTCCCCACAATCCTGACTCACCTTCTGACACACAGGATCTGGCCTTCACCCAAAATCTTCATTTCATTCCGGAAGTCGCAACCACTCACAGCATGCATCATGGTGAATCACAACATGTTAGCATGCATGTGTCTTTAGCCAGAAGCAAACAGAGCTAAAAGGTGTGTCTCTTCTCTCACGCTGCTCTGATATTGCTGTCTGACCTGAAATTCTGGTTTCAAGGCTCTCAAGATAAAAAAATACCAAGCAATCAGTGCAGATAAAACAGAGAAATATGAGCCACATGTTTCAAACCCAGTGAAAGAAGCAGCCATTAAAGACCAGTCGTCTTTGCATAAGGGCTTCCTCAGTGCATCTCCTTTCTTGCCGTATGGAAATATATTTGCAAAAGAAAAGCATAAGGAAAGAAGTTTACAAGAAAAGAAGTTAGAAATGAAACCCTTTACACCTTAAAGAATTGCGGTATATTAGTACTCCTTTTTGATGGATGGAATTGAGTATATTAGAATGGGAATTTTTTCACTTTTGAAGTGACTCTCTAGAAATATATACTAAATAATAAAATTAAATAAATTATTTAGACATTCACAGAATTATTTATTTAAAAAAAAGTAAATATTCACCCCCTCATATTATAACAGTCTAAATTAGTAATACTATATAGTATAGTAATATTAAGGATTTTATTTCCTTGAGCACTCACCCTAATTATGTTAAACATGGTACAGCTGTGTTCATTTCAAAATCCATCTCTGGCCAATTGTACACTTGCACAATAAATATCTCTGACTTTGGGAGGTCTCACAGCTAAAATGGCAGATCTGTGAAGCTTCGAGATGAAGCTGTTAGGAGAAAAAAAGATGGAGAAGGTTATAAAAAGATGAGAAAAGCTTTGAACCTTCCTAGGAACACTGTAAAATCCATTATAACAAAGTAGAAAAAATATGGCAAAACCCAGACACTTCCGAGATCAGGCTGTCCTTCCAAACTGAGCTTGCGAGCAAGAAGGACAATTATCAGAAAAGTGTCCAAGAAGTGAGCTAGAACACTGAAGGAGTTACAGAGCTCACTGGATGAAATGGGAGAACCTGTGGAGCCATGAACACTATCATCAGCTCTTCACAGATCCGGCCTCTGTGGGAGAGTGGCCAAAAGGAAGCCGCTGCTGAGAAGGGCTAACAAATTGCATGTCAGGAGTTAGAAGGCATGTGACAAAATCTGTGAGCCATTTGGACTAAAAGCAAAAAAAAGTGTCATGTCTGGTGCAGACCAAATACAACTGAACACCCAGGTAAAACCATTCCTACCATTAAGCACGGTGGTGGTGGCATCATTCTCTGGGGTTTCTTCCAGCAGGAGGAATTGGAAGTCTTGTTGTTATCAAGGGCAACATTCATAGCACCAAATACAAGCAACTTCTTGAGAAGAACCTGTTCCAGTCAGCCAGATATATGTCTGGGGTGAAATTTTACATCCGAACAGGACAATCAGTCAAGGCACAGAACAAAAACTACAAAGAAATGAGAAGGTTTGTGTTTTGAATGGCTGAGTCGAAGCCCAGACTTAAATCCCATTGAAAATATGTGGCATGAAAATTGCAGTCCACCAACATTCCTCCACTTAATTTGAGTTGGAGAAAATTTGCATTGAGGAATGGGAGAAAATGCCAAAATTAAAATGTGCAAAGTTCAAAGAGACCTATTCGAGACAACTCAAAGCTGTAACTGCTGCAAAAGGACAATGCACTAAGTATTGACTCTGGGGGGTGAACATGTATCAATTAAGCAGTGATTAGACTTTTTATTGTTGAATAATTCTGAGGACATCTAAATAATGCATTTGCTTTTATTACTGTAGACAGTTAATTCAAAAGGAGCTGAAAAATCCCATACTAATGTACTTAAATGTGATGTTGCAGCAGAGCAAAAAGAGGAATAATCACCAGGGGGTGAATACTTGCTGGAGGTACTGTGTATGGGCCAAGATCAAAATGGCAAATATGAAGCTTTTAATGGTCTTAACAACAAATCATTGGTCAGACAGTTAGTAAGAATGAACCAGATGCACTCCTGAGAGCTCCTGTGCCTCCATTCACTGGTTTCCTTTTGCTGCAGTGAACTGTTTGTTTGGGGAAAAGCTAGAAACAGGGAAATTCACTTCTACAGTCTTCTTGTACGCAAAGGTAAAATCATGATAATGATTAAAATATTTGATGTAAAATTCAAACTAACGCATGTCTGGGTGTACAAAATTTTCCAAAAATATCTTCTGGAATGTTTTTTTCTTAAAAGATTAGTGATTATTTGGTTCTCTGCCACACCTGATGCAGCTCATCAAGAGCCACAAGACTTAAACATTTAAAGAAATCAAAGGGAAAAGCTTCCCATACTAACTTCCTTTATCTATTTGTTTAATTCTTGCTAATTTCCTGATACTTAAAAGTTCAGTATTTTTCAATTTTGGACTTGGCCCTTTTTTTTTTTTGCCCAGGAATGTATACAGTACATAGCGTTCATGAATGAATTTTAATCTTAAAGAAAGACTTTGCATAAAGAATGGCAATGTTCTTAATTGACCTTTGAGTCTGAATTGTGAAAACACAGGATATGCAGGAAAGGTTATTCAACTCTGTCTACACTGATAATTACCAGATGACGGTAGAAGTGTGAGTTCAGCATTGGTGGAGAGCAACATATTTCAGTCACATTCCCACAGGGTTCAGTAATGCTCACTAAACCCACATTCCATTAGCAGAGTGCAGTGCTAGCTCACTGTCAGAGGACAAGATTTAATACTGACACTTGGCATAAATATAGAAAACCGTCACACTATCCTAGTCTGAAACGATCTCTTATCATGACCCCACGGACTATTCAGTCAAGTGACTGATTGCTTAATGTTAGCATTTCACTTGATGCTAAATGTTTTGTTGTTCTGAATTATTATGGAAAAAATATAGCACCCTGGAATGATCAGATATACAGACTGCTCAAAGGTTAGCATGTAAACGCAATCAAACTAAACTGGTAGATTGCAAAATTGCATGGAAGGAGAGCTTTCCTAAATACAGAAAGGCTTCAGAAAGGCAACAAATATAATCCTGAACTTAGTACAGTAGCAAAGTTAAGACCACCACCAAAGCACAAATACCAACAGTATGTAGTAGCAAAATGTTGACTCAAAATTGACAGAATATTGAAAGTCAGACAATTTGATATATTGAAATGTCATTACATGATGCAGAAAATCGAATCCAACTTTTGTTACCTCTAGGGCGGACTACTGTAAAGCTTTGCTGCTTCAGTTATTTCGGAATACAGTAAGAGACAAACCAGAAAGTTTCACCATATTCCCCCTGCCTTATCCACACTGATTATTAAATACTACTAATGACCTATAAAGTACTGAATGTTCTCGCCGCACACAGTACATGAGGGAAATTTTGGTGTGTTGCGATCTGCCATGTCTGCTTCAATCAAAAGGTGCAGGTTCTTTATTAGTACCTAGAATACTGAAGACTACAGTAAGGGACAGGGGGTTTTCCTACAAACTTTCCCAGCTACGGAACAATGCCATTGGAATACCTTCCAGTTAATTTTCAGGACACAGACACAGTCTCAGTTGTGAGACTCAATCAGCTGAAATCTATTTGTTTAGTTAAACAAACAGTTTATTCAATAGCTTTCTTTTAAGTAAAGGTGCAGGTTTTGATATGATTTTGCATAGAGTTAATGGTAATGCTTTATTCGTCCTGTCATCTCAGGGAGCGTTTTTGTGCCACTGTCAACTCTCGCTGCTTTGTAATGTCTAGAATTGAAAATGCTATAAATAACATTGAATCGAATTGAAAAACTGAATTAACATGCATGTAGTGATGAGTCATTAAATTGCCAGAACATTGCAATGAACGAGAGACTTCATAAACCAGCAAAGCATGTAATGTGCCAGACACACAACTGAACTTGATAAGAAAGGCTTGATTCTGTGATGCCTCAGCACACAGTTGGAGTGCATTTGTGTTGGTTCATAAAACCAAATGTGCTAAGCATCATTCTGCCAATTCTCATAAATAACTACGCTAAAAAACCCAAAACTGGCCACTACACTTCATTATATTTCAATCCTTCCCCTTTAGAGAGAGAGGAAAACAGAGGAAAGCAAAATGCTTAATCATGCACCAGCTACGTGAAGGATAGTTAGAGGCTTTTCTGTCCAACTAAAAGAAAGTTGATTTCCTTCATCTCTTGCATGTTCCTGCTCTGAAGACCATGTGCAGCACTTTTGCTTTTAATGTGTTTTCCATGTGCCCTTCTCTGCATGCTGAAAAAAATGCAACCTGAGAGATTAGAACACATCTGCACACTATATTTATTACCTATTCCACTATCAAGTATTCTGCTGCAATCCACTTTCAGCCAAAGCCTTTAAGAGCTGGGTATAAACAGCCACCTTCAGTGATGTGGAAAATGTGTGAGAATCAGTCACTCTCAATGGGCAGTGTCTTCATTCCAGAGGTTCGTGTTGAAACAGAAAATTCTCATCAATGCAAACAGCTGTGTCACCTCAGTCTCAACTTCTGATCTCATTTCCAAGGTATGAGTATGAAGTCAGGGGGTTTGGTGTTGCAATCCTCTTTAACTATTATCCATAATATTATAATCAAATGTGAACAAACATGAACAAAGAATCGTTCGAGGATTACTTTTTTTTTTATTAAGACTCAGCATGACTGTAGTAGAAACAATGTTCGTTTTTTTTTTTTTTTTTTTTTTTGCGAGTTCCTTCTAAAAGACAGAATTCACACAAACATTTTACAAAAAAAAAACAAACTCACATATCCTTTTAGTGTCCAAATCATCCATGTGAAGCTTGTGGTCCCTTGGAGGTCTTACTTAGCAGGGTTTTCATAGAGCCCTCCTTTCTTTCTTTTACTATGCTCAACCAGTGGCACATTGCCATCATTCCAGTAGACCTTCATCTTCCTCTGTTTATTCTGCCATCTCAGTCATTTCCACAATGTCACATTTTCAGCATTTTCTGAGCCATATCGCACCCAAATGTGGTCACACATATACTGCAAGACGTGGAAAAATAGTCCTTATTTATTTGACTAGAACTATAAACGGTGATACTTTGGTCTGATAGCAATTACACAGCTTGCAAATAAAGGAGGGACACTTTATTTCCCCCATTACTCAAAAAACAGCTCCATCTAAGAATGTGCTTCATTGGCCAAATGGACACAAACAGTCCTGACTCACTAACTATCTCCACACCACGGCCTTCTTTTCCCCAAACAGTTTCTTTTTTTCATGTGGGTGAAATGCCAGTAATAAAATACCTTAATAGATCATACTGCTTTCCTTCAGCTACTGTACATTTCACTGTGCTGCAAAGCAAGCAAAATGCCGGGGGGGAAAGGGAGGGGGGGCGGTGTTTGACACCTTGGAATCTATTATGCAATCCATCTATACCTTAATAAATGTATGTCTTGTATATTTAGTGGTAGAAGCCTCTGTTTTGCCAATAATGGATAATTTGCAGTAACTGAGTTGAGAGCTCTGGCTAATAAATAAAGTTCAGAGTTCCTAGTTTTAGCGCAGTCCGAGCTCAAGACAGAAATGTGTAAATGACCTGAAATTGTGAATTGTGCCAAAATTCACAAATTAAGCTACAGTTAAAAACTAAACATCTAAAATTATTACAAAAGTTAACCTCACCCCCTAACATGAATCTGTAACATCTGGATGAATGTATGACGCATCTGCACCAAAACATTCATCATGATCTAATGTTTCTTTTATTTAAATTCTGTCTTAGACAATCGATTACTCAGAAGCACACACCCCTGAGCACACTAACTTTCTTTTATTAAAATCTAAGCAAAAAAAATTTAAAAAGAATAACTAAAACTAGAATCTTTTTTGAAGCCAAAAAAAACAACAAAACAAAAACAAAAAACATACCACTACAAGTGGCACTCCTTTCAAATACTTCCTATATAAGGAGTCACCTTGTTATTCTCTACAACCGAGATCAACACAATTCCCAACCCCTTGATTAATACAGTGTACGATCATCAGTCCCGCAGTGTAAGGGGCAACTTTTCTAAGTTCTTTCATGGAAAAACATTCTTTCAGACATTTGGTGCATTCGGCATTTTAAATGTCGGATGTAGTAGCTAGTCATAGGCGAGACAACACATTTCACTTTGTTGTCTGATAAAAACAAACATAAAAACAAAACTTGCAACCATTTTGTAGACTTGAGATAGATGTTGAAATATTATCAGCATAATCTGTCAGTCTCCCTGTATTAGAGATTTTGAAATATTTCCAGACAATCTCAAATTTAAAATGAACTGGAATTATGATGATGAGTGAGATCTAGTTTATTGATTTTCATATGAAGGAAACCATTCGGAAAGCTACTTCTGCTAAATCCATGCTAGCCATAAATTTATTCAAGTTGGCTATTGCAAGTTTGTGTTTCAGAAAGCACGTTTAAAGACTGAACACTTCGGCCTGCTCCAACAGTAGGATTTCTGTGAGCTCTAGATCATCAGCTGAGCGGATTTTAGTGTTGTTCAATGTGACAGTGAACTCTCATACAGTTTGTACTAGCACCTGCTGAGCCTGCTAGCAGGGTTAGTAATGGCTGGCAGTGAGACTTTTCTCATGAAAAGCTATTCAGCCTGAGTTTGGGGGCGGGTCAAGAGAGAAAAAAAAATGATGTAAGGACTTTACTTAGCAAATATAATTAAATTAAATGGAATATGTGAAACAAAATAAGATAAAATATATGGATGTGTTTATCAAGGCAACTGTGCAAGTCCCTGGAATCTTGTGTTTTGGCCATGAAAGACAGCCAAGAAAGTGACATTTTAAGTGCATGAGCTAGTGTTTGGTCCTCATGTGCATATATTCTGTAGGTCTGACCATCTCCATAACCATCTCTGTAAGTCCAAGAATCTATTGGTCGTGTCTCAGCTGTGGGTGTCTTTGTAAACCAGGAGATAAAGACAGAGTAAGCAGCTCTTGTGCAGAAGCAGGATGAGCTCTTGACACAGGCTTACAAAGTTCCTGCATTCTAATGAACGAGTTTCCGTCATCCTCTACAGGCTGTCGTACATGTGCAGGGTCCTCTCAAGCTGCTGCACCACACGCTGGTAGAAGGTGATCTGCTGACGTAAGTAGGCCTGCATCATGTCTTTAAAGTCCACCTCCCTGCGCTGGTGGAAATGGTTCATCTCGGCCTGCAGGGCGAAGCCCACTGTCCTGCAGCGCTTCCGAATGCCGTCCGCCTCGTCCTGATCCATCTTCCCTTCGTCGCTCATGCGCTGGGACTCCTTTACCTTCGCAAACGCACCTGAAGTGGAAGGAAGAGAGTCACAGAGTCAAGGAAGGTAAAAGTGAGAACATTGAATATTGATGCTCTTCATACATGGCAAATGGCAAATCTTCTCTCTCACTAATATTCGGATTAACTGAACACAACACGCATACGTGTGTTTCTCTACGAACACCTTGGGCACCGCACAACTCTCATGATGTAATTTTTACGTCATAGTGATCCATACTGTTCTTCTATTTTTAATTATTGGGTAGGAGATAACAAGATAACTAGCCAACCTTATCTAGTGTGTTATGTGTTAAATAATCAAGAGACAGTTTCTTTTTAAAAGTGGGGTCTTCATGGTAATCATATTATTATATATTACACTCACAGTGGAACATAGTGACAATTTTCCTGTATGGAGAAAAATAAGGAAAACAATAAGGTCTCTGAGGTAATGCAGAGACACAGAATAACTTCAACTTGGTTTACTGTATTGAAAAATAAATATGTTTTCATTCCTATGAGTGGGAATGAACTTACTTAGAGTGCCTTTGTTATTTGCGAGCATGTCACACTTCACTTCCTGTTCTCTCTCTCTCACACGCTCTCTTAGTGGCTCTAGCCCTATTAACATAATTATATAATTATTTATATTATCACAGCCTGAGAACGTAATGCAGAATCGTATACCGTGGCCTTTAAGAGGGAGAACAGAGCCCGTGTCTGAATAAACACACTATCAGCTTCAAAGCTTCATTACGTTTGTTTACGGAGTTTATTATTCATTCTCCCGTTGGTTTTGTGCTGCGTCTATGTGACCGCTAACATGCCCTTACGCCCTCAATTTAGTCACAGCTCATTGGCATGTAATTAAACCTCTAGCCGTGTAATCATCTATTTATGGCACTTTGGATGAGGCGAAGTGCTGCAGTTCAGGAAAAGTGACCCGCCCACCTCCACTGTGATTGGCTGCTAGAGATGTTTGAATGAATAGGGACAGGAACTGACAGCTTGCGTCACACCCCTTCCTCAAACGCTCTTATCACAGAAAGTGTTTGCCAAAGCAACTTTATTAGTTTCCCCACATTCTGTCAAAGCATCATTCCTTTTCACGGAAGCATCTTCTAAATATTGAGAGTATTTTACTCAAGTATTGGAGACAAACGCTAGCTACAACATATTCTATGTGTTTTTGAGCCGATGGAAGTAGAAAACGAAACGATGTAGTGTTTATTTCCACTACTCTGCCATTAAAGCAGTTTGGCAAGTTGGCTCTTTGGGGGCATTTTTCCAGTGGAGCGGTTTATACAGTTTATACAGAATCAGTGTTTAGGGACTTAGATTAATTGACCAGTTAACTACGTTATAAAATTAAGTTGCTCATTCAAGTTTAAAGCATATTTGGGGAAATCCTTGAGAAGAGTCATACAAGCGTTCGGCTTTAATCAAGCTCATATCAAGCTCAAAAGCCCCAACTCCTGTTTTAAATAAATGTTTCCCATTAGATTATGCAATTCTGTATAATCTTCCTGGCTCGCAGAGAATACAGTGGATCAATCGCACAGATTAAATCTATTCAAATGCCCTATATGTCCATACATACAAATAAACATACACTATATGGTCAAAAGCTTCTGGACATTTATATGTGCTTGTTGAGCATCTCATTCCAGATGTATTCCCCACTTCCTGTTAGAATAAGCTCCACTCTTCTGGGAAGGCTTTCCTCTAGATTTTGGAGCGTGGCTGTGGGGATTTGTGTTCATTCAGCTAGAGATCAGACACTGATGTCAGGCGAGGAGGTCTGGGCTGCAGTTGTCTTAGTTCCAGTGAAGGGAAATTGTAATGCTACAGCAAACAAAGACATTCAGTACAATTGTGTACTTCCAAATTTGTGGCAACAGTTTGTGGAAGAACAAAATATGTAATATGTAACAGTCAGGTGTCCATATACTTTTGGCCATATATACACATCATAGTGCTAGGCGATTAAAGATTTGTATCAGGATAAAGATTTCCTCAATAACAATGATAAGAGTAGGATATTTAAATTCTCTAAATTTATCATTTCTATCTGAAACCGCCAACAGATGCGTGTTGATCAAACAGCTAATGAAAGCCAACTGGTTAGCGTAAAATCAGCATATGACAGCCATTCAGGCGGCACGTGTCGGCACTCCCACTCGGAGGAATCATGTTTAAACAGCTATGGCAGCAGGCTACAGGAAGATGTCGAGTGAAGATAAGACTGATACCACTTCCATCATATGGAGCTTCGCAGATCTTTACTCTAACCATGTGCTGTTAGGCCCCAAATGCAAAATACATCACCATCCAGTCCCGACATGGGACAATAGGCCTCGTTTAGCAATCTTTTAGTAAAGCTGGGTTTAAATGTTTTCATGGGCCAAACTGAACTAAAACTTTCCACCAGATTTACAAACATTTCAGTAACACCAAATTTCACAAGCATATATTGATAAATGTCAATCGCCCATAAATGACCAAGCGCGTTCAAGGCACAGCAGATTCACATTCAGTGACGATGGTGAAAGAGCGCCTCTTAAGGACGACCTGTGCTACAACTTCCAGTAATGCAGCTCAGCCACTGCAGTGCGTCATCCACCACAGATACATATTAACTCTTCCTCTTTTTATACTGCACCCTTTTTTGAATGGCTACGTCTTAATTTGTTTTGGACTGCTCTCTTTCAGTCATTAATAAGAAACAACCGAGTTTCACAACATTCTAATTGAATTCGTATCCAGTTTGATAATCGAGGCCCAGTGTCAGGTACTAATTTCTTCCGCTATTTGAAAATGCACAGAGCACAAATCACCAGCCTGGCCACCTGGGATAAGACTGCGTTCAGATTAGTTTAGCAGTCACTAGCTGTTTTTATTCTCTCAACTACAGAAAAAAACTTACTTCCTCCTGACATTTGCAAAACCAAATTTGGAATTAACTTGTTAGTTTCCCTTAGTCTGTATTAATGCACTTTACTAGCTAACTAGCTACCATAACATTAGCTACAACTTTTTAGCCTAGTCAGGTTTCCAGGCAACCAAAACAGTGAGTGTGAGCAGCACATTTGAGCTTCTACATGACCAATGAGCTACTTAATTTAATTATTAATTAAATTTTCACTTCAGCGTACGAAATAGCATTGAATTGTTGTCGGATATTGTTTGGTATACTATGTGTATGTGTACTATGTTATGATGATATATGTTATTGAAATATCTGAATAACATTTGGCTTATTCAGTTTGCATTATTTAAACCTGGGTCCAAGTAAAAAAAAACTAAATTAGTTAAAACCGTTTATACTGTAGCATTTTAACGTAACCTCATAAATAAAAAGCGATAAAAGTTGATTGAATTACTCACGGTTCATGTCATGAGATAATAGTTCTTAGCATATGAGAGTTAAACATAAATTACAGTGTTTAGCTAGTTAAATCATTCTTCGTGCCTAAGAGCATCTTCGTCTTTACGATTTTTTTAAATCACTTATAATGGACAGACATTGCCAGTAAAGGAAATCTGAACAGGAGGAAGATCCAAGTGCAAATTAGACAACAAAAGCTCCAAAGCGGAAAATGTTCTATAAATACAGAGAGAAATATTTAATATTTGGATTTACGTGCAGGAACAGTGACAACGCCAAACCCTTTGCCAAGTATGTGGTATGTTTGAAGCAGCTTTTTTAAAAAGACAGTTGGAAGCAAAACATGAAAACCTGGCCATGAAACAAAACAAGGCAACGTTGTGTAGATTAATACAGCAACAGAAGCTGTAAATGAATAAAATGATCTTAATCAACAAGCAAAAGATTTTTTTTTTTATGTTAACCTGCTTGACATCTCCAGGGGTATTTAAGGCAAATAAATTAGGTAGAAGGGGTTCAGCTGACAAAAAAGGTTGAGAACCCCTGATTTAGACCAATATTCTTTACAATCTATGACAGTTTTAATAAAATCTATACTGTGATAAATACTGTATCAAGATGAACACAGGGGATTTAGTGTAATAGCATTTTTGGCCATATTAACCAGCTCTAATATGTCAACAATAGTGGTTTATTTGTATTGAAATCTCAATCTTGGGTAAGTGCTAGTGACTGGAAGGTTATGAGTTCAAATCTCAGCACTGCCTTTGAGCATGACCATGAACCAGCAATTACTCAGCTAGATTGGATACTTCTTTATGTTCAGGTAAGCATCTGGTGAAATGAATAAATGTAAATACCAGGTTAGAGTACCTGGTATTTATCAGCCTGACTGACTGAGCCAACGGTGTGTTACAGGGCATTAGTGTGTGTGTGTGTGTGTGTGTAGGTCTGACCTAAATGAATGGACACTGTGATGTGCTCCTGTGCATCACTAGAGAAGAAAAGTTCACAACGACTTCATCTGAACTCAGAAGATCCAGAAGGAAGCAGCACATCCACACAAAGATTGCAACAGTAGCTTGTCTAACCAGACGCACAGGACTTCTCGCTGCATTAAACAATATCTAACTGATGGTAGATAGAGAGAGAGAGATAGCGAGCACATGACCTGAACAGAGAGTATCTGCCCTCAGGGCAGCCTCGAAATCAAGGAGAGATCTTTTGGTACAGGACAGAGAAAGCCTACTGCAAATGCACTACATCTTGTGGCCATTCCACTGTACTTGTGTGAGAGAGTGAAAGAGTGATATGAGCTTGGTCACTTGGGATCGGTTAGAGGAAGAGTCCATCCTGTCCCAGCCTCAGACACTCTTCCCTGGATGGATATTGTACACTTACTGCCACAACGGGCAGAAAACTGATAGCTAGCCACGCCATGATTTTCATTCTGAGCAAGTGATTTGAGAATTTCACTTCAAAACAAGATGCAACATTATAGATTTTTTCCAAGGCAACATGACTAGTTCTCTAGAAACAGTGGTGCTCTTAAAAATTCAATAATATTTGGTCCTGTTACATAAAATGTCTTGTTTACAAAAATCCAGACAAGCAACCAGTTAGCTTTTAATGCTTAAATATTAATGATCAGTTTACGGCTATAAGCATTACCACTTCTGACTAGCACCATGGAACATTAAACATGTTATGAATTTGGCACGGTGAGAATAAACACATACGTCTCTATCCCAAGGTCTTTAAACATACCGTTTTCGTCAACCGTTTTAAACAAGCCATGTCGTCAGTTCGCTGATCAGAGAGACTAAATAAAAATCTATGAAAGGCTGAGAAAACATTCCTTCCTGACCTAATGTCTCTAGCACTGGGGATAACCTCTGGTCCGATGAGATGCCTTCAGCTAAATAATTTACATAAATGCAGATCATTGGATAAGCCGCAACAGAGGATCTGCTTCAGCTGATGAGCTGGTTCATGTTTACAGTCGCTGAGCTGCGGAAGTTTTTGCTCATACAGTGAGATGTTTGGACACGGTATTTATTCAGGTACTTGGTTCGAGCCTCTGAAATACATTGCTGGGGCTGTATCCGGTTCAAGAGCTGATGTTGTTATACATGTACGACGTCTTCTCAAGCAGCTGGTGGAAGATGCTGACAATCACTGGCACGCCATTTCCCAATCTCTTCTGTCATATTAGAGGTTCAGTTTAAGTCTAAATTTACTGTTGTATACTTAATGGCTGTTATTTGAGGTTAAATAATGGCAGTATAAATGAGGCAGCAGTGCCAAGCACAGCAGAGTACTGGTCTCACACAACCCCACCCACCAGCTCTCTGCTATCTGATAGCACAAGTCACAGTGTTACCTCCCAGCTGTACGCTATTGTTCTGCCATCTTACTGATGAATGGCACAATGCGAGCTCTGATCGGGGCCAAGCCCACAAAGCAAACTTCATAAATCGTTTTTTTTATAACTCATAGGGCACAATCCAGCCATGAATATAATTATCAGTTTTGAACTACAAGAACGTAGCATAGCAACTAAATCCTATAAAACCTTTAACACTGATTACATCACAGGTATGGTAATGCAAAGCTCAGGAATTCCAGTCACTACACTTCCTGAGGTCAGGCCTGGCTGGTTACTAGAGAACAGGCTGAGCTACAGTTAAGCATTCTACAGAGACGGTGATCTTTCTGTCATCTCCTGCTCAACACTGCTGAGCATAAACTCTGTAGGCTCAGTTCAACAATTCATCTTCATCTAAAGGCTGGAATATGCTTAAAGGGAACACATAGGAAGTATAGCAACTGACTAAACAAACTAGCATTGTGTCTTAAATCGCATACATGTGCACTATTCTAGACCGTTATTGAGTACTAACTCATTTTCCTATTATGCTTAGTGTTTGAATTTTAAAAACCTCCCAGGTAACCTACCCAAAGATCTGTTTTGCATACCAGTCTTTTCTTGATTAGTAAATACTTTTGAATTTACGATTTGAGACACAACAATCACGACGACAGCACAATGGTTTAAAAGAGCTGGGCATGAAATCGCTAAACATTTTACAGTTAGACGTGGAAACCAGACACACAGCGATGTTTTGGCTCTGCTGTGCCATTGAGTGGCACTTTTAATCTTTCAGATGTACAGAAAGTATGCAGACGAGGATGTAAACAACGCCCCTTGCGTTGCCGCTGCTTCTGCATGCACATGCGAAAACCACCCGTCAAGTATAAACCGACCTTTAAATGTACCAAACCTCCAACGATGAAACACTGTGTGGTTCTGCAGCATAATGAGACATGTGAAATACCACACAATACATGCGAATTAACCAGGCATAGCAGATAAAGTAATGCTAAGTAATGCTTCTTCTCTTATTTCAAATCATTTTTAAAACTCATGTATATCCTGCATACTCTTCATTTGTGCTCATAAATCAACCAAAAGAAGAGATAATAATAGTAATAAAAGCTATAGCTGTAACATGTGCCACTGAACAGACAGAGGAAATGCTATGAAGTGGATAACGTCTGTCATTAATATGTATCCGAGTTTATTTCTTTTTCAAAGAGATGCCTGTTTCCTATTTGCTCCAGCAGAGAAGTTATTGGATCTCAGTTGGCTGTGTGTGCGTCAATTCTTTTTTTTTTTTTTTTTTAATCTTCAGAGGAAAGTACAGTTAAAAAAAATCAATGCGGGATCGTCCACGATCCGCTAACATTTTAAAGCCTCCACAACTGCTCCAAATAGACCGATAAGACCACATGCACTGTTCATGTAAAACGAAGTCTTTCCTTAAGTATATTTGATGAACAAAGGTTTTCATGTAAACCGCAAAGTGATGCTGTTCAGCTAAATAAACTTCACACCGTTCTGACGTAAATGAGCTGCTGTGCTTAATCCTGGCGGACTAACATGCCTGGGACAGTATGTGGTCAGTCACTCGTAATTAGCACCAAGGCAAGAGGGTGTGGAGAACACAGATGCCAGTTCTTTAAAAATACATGCAACCACTGCAGCTTTAGTTTGTGAGAAAGAGAGAGATTGAAAGAGAGAGAGGAAGAGAGAAAAGGGGGGGGGATATACGTGCATTCCTTTTGGCTTGGCTTGGCATCACGAGAGACGATACAACTGGCCTATAAGCTAAATCCCTTTAAAAGTTGTCTTTCTTGATTATTTGTAAATGTAGCAATACAAAAGCATAAAATAGAGATCACACAGGCTTTATTTCAACATCCTGCACATCAGGGAAGATGTGAGCAACGTAAAATTGTCCACAGCGTTTTAATGCGTCTAACAGACCTGCTGTGCACTGTAGAGGAAACATTGCGAGGAATGTCAGGCTCTTTGGTGAGGGCTGGAAAAACAGGCGAAGCCTTCGTGCAGATTTATCTGTGAGCAAATACTGACATGCAGACTAAGGGTTTGGGAAAGGTGGGACACAGTCCAAGATCTCCGGCACACCAGCAGAGCTGCGTGACAAGCTGTTTGTTTATCGCTATCGCCGTATTGCTCGGGATGCTGATATCGCAAGAGTTTGCACTGAAACTTTTCCTGTGGAGCGAGGACTTTCTGAGTCAAACACAGATTTGTTACAAGAGAAGAGCTATAAAGAAATACAAACCTAAATATACAAAGCTGGGTTAGAATGCGGTGTTCTGATGTTAAACTTGCATCTGGTTTTTTTTACAGCGTTCATTTAAGCCTTGAGGTCAGCAATCCACCAGCAATTTACCGTATGAAAAAAAAAAAAACCAGGATTTCTCATACAGGTTAAGTAGACCGAGGAGAAAGGAAAGGACCTTCACTTTTCCTTCTTTAAAGTGGAACTATAGGGAGAGGCGTTCTCAAATCCTGTGTCCACGCCAGAGCACAATTATGCAAGAGCAGGAAGTGAAGCACGGTGTAGATGTGGAAGAGAAGTTAAGCGCGTGCTGCCGCGATCGTTCTCATGGAGATCTCCGTCGTTCCTGTATGTTGTGATAGAAGGCGCATGTTATTACCTTGTTTGCTCAGACACACACACACAGTCACACTGCAGGCCTCATAACACTGGTATTTATTCTGTCTGTCGGAAAAAAAAAAAAGCACGGTTGTGTCTCACTTTTCATTACTGTCTCACTCCTTTTCCCAGCGGAGTTTCACAGATGGAAAGTGATTTTGCTGGTCTCTCTGTGCTATCCCCTCCCTTGGTACTCAACCTTTCTTTTCCTTTTTCCTGCATGAGGCACTTTAAAACTCAAGAGCGTGTGCGTGTGTGTGTGTGTGTGTGTGTGTGTCTGGTCCACATCAAAGCCACAGCTCTCTTCCTCTACGCTGGAAAACCAAGGCGAATCAAATTAGCACACTGAAGACATAACAGCAGGAGGAGAAATGATGGTGTGCAGACTACACCACACTAATCAGAGTTTCACTCGAATTCACAGCAACTCCAAAAAAAAAAAAAAAAAAAAAACCCTATTCCTTATTGATGTTCACAAAACAAGCCTTTTTTTTGGGGTATGTATGTTTAACCATCATGCAACACACCTCGATGCTATAACTGTAGCAGGAGATACGCGTTATGACTGCGAAGTGTGAAACAGATGACGTTAGAACGGATTTTAGAGTCGGATTAAAGCTGCAATAGGTAAGATTTATGGGTCAAAACAGTCTCTAACGGTTAAATGGATGGAGCTGAATAAGACTTGCATGATTTTTTTTTTTTTTTTAACACATTGAGCCAGTCCCTATTTCCACCCATATACGCAAAGCTCCGCCCCCAAAACTTATGTTGGTTCAACTAGAGTTAGCATGCAAATTAGAGTTACCATTAGCAACAACTGTCATGACCCAACTTTCAAGTGCACTTGGGCATTCAACGGCTTGAAAGCCAAGAAACATGCAACTTCTCTTCATAATGATTTATGAGGATGTGAAGGGGCGTTAGGGGCGTGTCTATAAAATGACCAATCTAAATGCAAAGCAGTGCTGCGTTTGAGACAAAGATGCAACTTGTAATTCCCCGTCTACAACCCCGAAACCCCTGAAAACACCCCCTCATGTTGCACCAGCTCCTTCTCAGTTTACGAAGTGATGTCATTTCAACATGGCCGCTCACACTGTGAACAGCGGAAAGTCCCACTTCTCTACTTTTACATGACTTTATAGCTGTTTTGGCTTTAGAGCAGTTCATATACAGACACAGTACTCGGTTAAATCTGTAACACCGACCGCATTGATCGCTGTTTTGAGAAGATAATCATCAACATTTGAGTTATCGCTCATATAACTAACGATAGCTGGCTAACTTGTTGCTAAGCTACACGCTATTGTCCACTGTTGTTGCTTTGGCGCAATTTCAGACATAATGTTGCATGAATGTTTGAGGTTCACTGCAGTAGAACAGAAGCAATAGCCAATCGGGCCTGTAACTGCAAAAGTAAAAAGTTAAAGTAGCATTTTATTCGTAGAGGCATCCACGTTTTTTCACTTCGCACATCGAACGTCCCGAGGTGGGAAATGACGTCATTACAACTTGCAAATTACTACAAATGAAGCACAACATAGCGGACCGGAAGGCAGGTTTCCAAACTGCTTTTTAAGCTACATAATACACCATTATTACTACTATATTGACTATTGTATCTTTAATTAGCATGCACGAGCACACAGAAGTGCACAGGAACATGCAGGAATACATGGGAGCACATGGGTGGTATTGCAGAAATACTGATGAAACAGAGCAAATTAAAAAGTCTACTTGAAGTCAGAACAAATCGCTATGCCGAATCACTGGACAATGACTTGCTGACTTTTTGTTGCGTGCCGAAATACGATGCGCTACATTAGAAACCTTGTAAGAAGAGGATAATAATCATAAACTTGTTCAGGTTTTTTCCTATATATATGCATTTAATTAGTAAAGGAGCTCATCATACACTGTTTTCGTCTAGTCTGGGAAACCAAAACATTATCCCAGGCAGCACGTGGTGTGGGGTTGTGTGGAGTGGAGTGGAGTGGGGTGGGGTGGAGTGGGGTGGGGTGGGGTGGGGTGGCTTCCAGAGATGAACAACAGGCATATTTTAATATGAAAACCTAAAAAACGAGTTCAGGCATTGTACAAGAAGACCCAAAACCTGAGTTCAAGAGCTCCAGATCTGATTTCACCCACGTAGGCCTGCACTTAAAAAGCAGCATGTTTATATTTGTACATTTATTATACCTGCTCCACTGATTAGCTTTGTTTGATGGCTCCTTACATTGTCGCAGTGTCTGTATGCGAGTTAAACGGACGCTCAGGTTTCCTAACTCCAGCGCGGTGCGACACCCGAGATGCAGAAAGGGTTCGGGGCTATTGTCTCTCACGCTGCCTTGGACAGAAACTCAACACCAGCAGGTGCATTTCCGAGCTGCTTAGCGCACCAGCACACATGCGTTTAACAGCGAGGGTCTCTAAGCAACAGAAAAATCGAAGACTTGCTGTTTGATGGCAACGGTGTTGCACAAGCACTTGTGCATGTTTCTGAAATGAATCACTCGTTGATCAGTGGCGTACGCAGACCATCCAATCAAGATGAAACAGAAAGAAATACTAATCAAACCTGGATCCGATGATATAAAGTAATCATGTGTAGTAAGTTGCATCGTGGAGGTTTCTGTTTTATATTTCGGAGTACACCTCATTCTTCCCCTGCCCTTAAAATCGGTCCCAGATGCGACCCGTGCCGCACCCTCAGGGCCCTGCTCTGGGATTGTGCTACTTCAGAAAAGCAAACCATCTATCTGAAAGACAGTAATGGGTGAAAAACACCTGATAACTGATAGCAACGATTTAGGAGAAAGAGGTATGATTAGTGTTCTGATTTTTTTTTTTTTTTTAATCGGTTATAGTCGCATGATTACAGGGTCACTACAGCCTGCTCAGTGCCACATGTGACTCCTGGCATTTGCTGCTTCTCACGGTGACAATGCTCAGAATTCCGGGCTTTGTAGAACTGAATAAGAACTTCCTTATAGGCAACATTCCCACCTTTCACTACACACCTGATAATGATTTAGCACTCCATGAAGCACACAGGAAAGTGGGGCAAAGGGTCATCAGAGTGGCCTTCCTGTACACCACATACTCTTACACATAAAAGTCAAGTAGCAAATTAAATCAAGCCTGTGATTACCAATTTCTGATTATAATTTAGATCAAATGTTGATCAATGTTTCGAAATAAAGAATTTAACACACCTCCGTCATGGAGCTGTCGATGACTAAATGCATGAGTGTGTGTGTGTGTGTTTTTAACAAGTTTAGACTTATCAGTGCTGCATTCCTATAAAAAACAACCACATATGTGTCATCTCTGTGAGTCTCTACAACAGTTCCTCAGACCTTATTATGTAGAACTGTTCAAAGTGCATGACTGTTGCTTGTTAAAAGTTTGCTGTGCAAGCACAAACTTGCCGAAAATCTGGCAAACACAGTGCACTTTTTTTTTTTTTTACAGTATATTGCAGAAGGGGTGGGGGGGAAAAAAAACAGCTGTTGGGTATGAGGGAGACATAAGTGTAGCTCAAGATATTCCATAACTGAAACTGACTGAAAACGAAAAGCTCAGTGCTGTGATTTGAATTAAGTCGCTGATTTCGAGAGAGAAAAGTACCTGACGGCAAATTGTTTAAGCTTCTCAAACTTACGAGAAGATCTCAAACATCACTTACGGCTTTTTAATGCAGAGATGTGAATTAAAGAGATTTGACCCTGAATCGATATATGTAGCTGTTTGGAAAAACATGGAATTTCTTTTGGGATAGTTCTGTATCTCTCTCCAAACTCCACATTCTCCTGTTAACTGTCCTGTTAACAGTCTCCCTATTCCTTAACATTTATAGGAATGTTAAGGCGCAGATGTTGTTTTCGGAAAACTCGGCCCATGTTAGCGTTAGTGTGATTGGGAACGATTTTAGTTTTGCTAAATGATCTCTATTACAAATGACAGCATAAACCCTTAGTGGTGATAACATAAAAATGAGTTTCACATTACCTTTCTGTAAATGAATGATATCTGGAAAGTTGGACAGCAAGCCCTGGTACAGCGATAGTTTATCCAGCATGTGGAACAGGTCAAATTTGGGCTGCTCTGCAAACATCTCCCCGATGTTCTCGTACGTCCGACCAGTGTGTGAGATGGCGTTGTTGAGGGCATCGCAGCTGTACGGAGGGTCCAGCATGAACGCCTGGCTGATGGACTGGAAAGCGTTACCCAGGCGCTGAAACTCCTTCCGGAAGCCACCGATATGCTTGCGGACGAGTTCGGACGCGACGTGTGTCAGCTGCATGACGCTGTCGTCCATTTTCTTGGCGAAGGCCTTGAAGGTATCGATGCGCTCCTCGACGTCTTGCAGGTCCTGATGCTCTTTGGGGATGTGGAGAGTGAGCATAAAGTGAGCTCCGACCATCTCGTCCTTCTCAGCACGACGCTTTCCGAGCTTCCACTGCTTGTCGTCAACACACATGAGGAAGTGTTCGAAGCCCTCATACTGAGACAGAACCGGGTGACTGGTCATGTGATCCATCCATAGGATGAGTCGCCGCTTTCTCTTTTCGATGAAGTCTTCCTCAAAGCGCCCTGTGGCTTGTTTCTCCGGGAGATGGGGTATGGAAATGACGGTAAATTTGTTCAACAGGCGATTGTACAGCCAGTCAAAGTGCTTATAGCGCCGATACACAGGCCTGCCAGTGTGGCTGGGGGTGACTCTGTAGGAAATGTAACTCTTAATGCCCTTGAACTTGGTCTGTTTGGTGGGATCCTCGATGGAGCAGATGAAAGGCTGAGGACTCTCCTTCCACTGAGGTCCACGCGTGCCCATTTCGATGCTGTAGGACTCGGCTATCTTTGCCATCATAGGCACGTCGCCGAGCACAAACGCCTCGACGCCCGAGCGCACAAAACTGGAAAAGCGGTTGAGGTTGCGGCCCACCATGCTGCCTTTCCTGGAACTGGAGATGCTGTCCTGGCGCTCCATGTGGGGCCTGGAACGGTATTGCACATTAGGATTAGGGTAGTTGCTCTGTTGCGAGTGCCCATTAGCACCCACCGCTCGACGGGGGTCTTCGTCCTCGACCACCGTAGAGTTGTCATCCCAGTCGTCCCAGTCATCATCATCATCATCATAATAAGTGGTGTTCGTACTGGGGGTGAAGAAGGGCTCTTTGCCAGGGGAGCCTGCAGGGCTCAGAGAGTAGTCAGTCAGGTTTGAGTTGGAACGTGGCCGAATGATCTCGACATACGAGGCGGGGAAGAGTCCTCTCTCCCCACGGCTGTTTTCACCCTGTAACCAGCCGTCTACAGAGTTCTCATCAAAAATAACCAGCTCCTCATTCTCCTGTATGCTGATCTCCTCTTTGTTCTCACTCTGGAAGGTGTAAAGTGCTACAGCTTTCAGTGACATCGTAACCTCTCGTGTAGTGCCAGAAAGTGGAAACAAAGTTGTCCGAAACCTCTTTGAAACCTCCTATGTGTTGATGATTGAACTCATATCGCATGCAGTTAGCCAGCACTTAAATAAAGACAAGCACACATTCAGAGTTTTATCTGATGATCACTGATCACTCTGTGCTGCACTCCAAGCTGCCTGACCGCTTCATGGCTGAAAAAATGTCAAACCTAATGAAATCAAGCTCAATGTGGTTATCTATAGCACAGGATCAAGCTCAGAACTCAAACCCTGGCTGCTCTGTAAGCTGGGGAGGATCACAAACAAACAAATAAACAAACAAACAAACAAAGCCTTGACTACAGGGATTCAACCCTTCAACTGGGAGCTACATTTCTACACTCTGTAGTTCAGTAGATGGTAAAAACAGACTATAAATCGCTTTTAAATCCACGTTTCAGTCTAAGAAAGAAGTCTAAGAGGTACTTTACAAAGCCAAAAGTCTGTATTTTGTGTTTTGGTCCACAAGGCAAAGGTAAACACTGGCTAACTCACAAAGTACAGATCTCAGTGTTGTAGTCCTGCAGTGTGCGATGATGAGCCATGATGAGCAAAGAAACAAGGCTGGAGTGAGAAGAGGAAGTATCAAAACATTGTCACGAGACAAAAAAACAGTAGGAGAGACGTCGATGAGGATGAAGATGAGGATGAAGATGAGGATGAAGATGATGATGATGATGATGATGGACGCGTCCCAGTGCAGTCCCCTCTCCAACTCACTCCATCTTCAACACAATAACAACCACTCAGGAAGCAAAACTCAGGTCATATTTAACTACACAAACAACATTTCACTTTTACACGTTTGCTAAAAAGCTAATCCCGACTCTTTCCACGACGTGACACACGAACAATGAACCGGGGAAAGTTTTTTTTGTGGTTTCTTTAGCTCCTTTAGCCGAGAGCTGGGATTATTTTTAACTCTCTGTCGCCGTCAAGTGGATAATCCTGTCGGCTTGAGATTTCATAAACGGGTCAAAAATACAAAATAAACCACTCAATAACACAACACGACATCTTTCATTGATTGTTTTTAAATTTATTTGTTTAGTTTTCTTTTTTCCAACACCAGTTCTCCAGCATTTTAATAAATGAAGCGACTTTTAAACTCCGTGAAGTCGTTTGGTTGACCAACAAAAAAGATGGCGGCACACATGACGTAGGTTCAATTCCAAAATGGCGTCTTGTTTACCTTATAGTGCACTACGTACTGCGTAGAAGCATGGTTCTCACTCCCTAGTGTAGTGCACGAACACAAGGGAGGATAATGCTATTTAGGCTCTGACCCTAGCTTCAGAGAGAAACGTGACCGGAGCAGGAGCAGCGTTACTGCTTCTGAGGCATCTCTGAACGTCCACAACAACAGGTTTGATTCCTATTGCCTAGAAATATGAGAGTTAGCATGTTAGCATGTTAACCTAGATACATGGCTAGGTCTGTTAGCTCTCTGGGAAGTTGTGTTCTGTATGTTTATGTTTCTAGCTGCCAGGGTAAGGTTAGCTAAACTGCAGGTTAAGGCATATGCTAAGAAAGAAGTGACTCCCCTTATAAGTGCACTAGTATAATAATATGGACTTGTACACCCTAGATAGTGCACTATGTACAATAGGGAGCTATTAGGAGTGTAATTAACAAGCACTCCTGCTTTTTCATACACTAATCGATTACCAGGCTGTGTTTATGTCTATCTTGGATATCTGGGATCTTATCAGTTTTAGAAATTTCAGGAAAAAAATGGGTTAAGCTTCTCAAATGATCAGTAGGTTGTGAGTTCAAATCCCAGGACTGTCAGAAAACCACTCCAAAACTCCAAACATCAATTTCTTAGATTCAAGTCAAGTCAAACTTTATTTATAGAGCACATTAAACACAACAAAAGTAATCACAAAGTGCTTTGGGCACCAGAGATGGCAAAGACAGCAATAACAACAGTACATTTTAAATTAATCAAAAGCTAAAGAATAAAAATAAGTCTTAAGACTAACTCAGTGTTGGAAAAGCCCTGATGTTAAAAGTTAGACTGTTCCAGCTTACATGCAGCAACAGAAAAAGCCTGATCTCCTTTAGATTTACAGCTTGAGTGATTAACAGAAGTTACAGTTAACAGAAGCTGACTACATGATCTTAGCGATCTAGAGGCCGTGTACGACAGATCGTGTATCTTTTCCAAATTCCAAAGCATCTGAAATGAGAAGTTTATTTAGTTAGGTTCTACATCTGACGTCAAACAGAGAACGAGAGCGTTTTCCAGTCATATTCTGCAAAGACGTCTGTGTGTCTGCAGGTTTTCATCCCAAATGAAGCAGGAGCTCTCTGCCAGATTCTACACTATATGGCCGAAAGCTTGTGGAAACCTGATCATCACACCCACGTGTGTTTCTTCACCAAACAGTTTGAAATTGGAAGCACACAATTGTATAGAGTGTCTTTGTATGCTGTAGCTTTACAATTTCTCTTCACTGGAACTAAGAGACTCAAACCTGTTCCAGCATGACAATGCCCCTGTGCACAAAGCGAGCTCCATGAAGACATGGTGTGTGAAGGTTGGAGTGGAAGAACTCGAGTGTCCTGCACAGAGCCCTGACCTCAACCCCACTGAACACCTTTGGGATGAACTGGAACACCGACTGAACCCCAGACCTCCTCACCAACATCAGCGCCTGACCTCACTAATGCTCCTGTAGCTGAATGAACACAAATCCCCACAGCCACGCTCCAACATCTAGTGGAAAGCTTCCCAGAAGAGTGGAGCTCATTATAACAGGAAAGGGGGAATAAGTAAATATTAATGAATGAGGACAGATTGGGGTGTGATGGTAATGTGTCCACAAACCTTTGGCTATATAGTGTAGGAGTTTAACAAATCAGTTTTGCTCGTAAAAATGAATAGTAGGTGTGGATTTGTCTGGAATGAAAACCTGAATCAACTCCAGGCCCTTTGTGGATGAGAATGAAGAACCCTGCAGTTACTCCTAGTTGAAGTCTGCCTGTATGAGTGTGTTATCAGCCCATATAAATGTCTTGTACTGCCTTATTTGCAGGTCTGTAATGGATGCCTTGACTGAGGCACTGTCCTCCAGCTTCTGTGTAACCAGAGAAGCAAACAGCACCTCGGCCCCGCATCCCCGCCTCGCTCAGTACAAGAGCAAATACAGCGCTCTGGACCAGGATGAGCGGCGGAGGAAGTTCCTGCAGGAGCAGAAGGAGTACGTACCCTGCATGTTAACATGTTAATGGTGTTATCCAAGCTAATTCAATGATTCATGAAAGTCCCATAATCCTACTCGTGCTCTTGTATAAATTCACGCATAAGAAGACTAACTCATGTAAACGTCGACTCGATCGACTTCAGATCATATCATCTGCATGGATTACTGCACTTTTATATCTGGAATATACTGTCGAGTTTAAACTGCTTATTGTTATTACGTTTACCGCGTTTAGCAGATTCTCTTATACAGAGCGACTTACAGAAATGCTTTATAGTCAAAAACACATCCTCATGCTCGTTCACTAGGTCAGGGACTAAGCACCATCGAGAACATTTTGTGAAAACAAGTCGTTTTATTTTATTGGCATTAATTAAAGAATGTAAAGAATAAAGAAGGAGAGCCAACACAAATCTGTAAATTAGGACAAATAAAACTAATTATTCAATTATGACAAAAGGAATGACATAAACAAGTGCCTCAGCTGATGGAAAATTTAGAGCTCACATTCTTCTTCTTCTTCTTCTTCTTATTATTATTATTATTATTAATATTGTATATTATAAAATATTTTCGTTGGCATAGAAGTGAGGACACTTCTGTGTTTCAGACTTTACCCTGATCGCTCATTTCGTGCTCCCAGCTGTCTGTGCAGTTGTCCTTTTATGGAGTTTTGTGGGCGTCACTAAATGCAAATGAGCTGAATCGGGAACAAGCTTTGCACTTTACAGGTGATCAACATACACACGCAAGTGTGAAGAAAATCAGCGTCTATGGAACTTTTGTATATCTGGTGGAAAAATTTAGTTCAGTTTGACTTACACAAACACTTACACAACTTAGACACAACAAAGATTGATAAATAAAACCGAGTGTCCCTTCTTTTTAGTATATATACCTTTATACTAGCATATAGTGGATCTGATTGCTCAGAAGGTGTTGTCTATAACAGCAGCTCTGACAGTACTTACAGGTATCACAGGCTTATTTTACATGTTCTTTCACTAGAGTATTGTTCCATAGTTACAGCTAATTCACGGCGACGTGTACAGCAGATGTGCCACGTGCTGTTATTTACCAAAGAAAAACATAATCGTTGATGTGAAGTTTTCAGCAAGACGATAAGGTTTAAGCTTATTTAACATTTTATGGAAGGAGTCTCCAGTATCACCAGTTTGTAACGGGAAAGTCTTCAGGACTGAAGAGTTTGCGCTTTGCGGTTTCTCATTACAATAACACGTTGTGTTTTTAATCTTATTCATGAAACAGAATAAAGAAGACTGGTGTGTCAATGAATGTTTATAGCTGCTATAATGTGGTAAAGGCAGTCCATAACATTGAATGTAACTATACATGGATAAAAATAAAAATAAAAAAAATTGATATGCTGTCATAAGAAAAGAATTAACTGTCCTTCATGTTTTTTTTTTTTTTTTGTTTTTTTTTTTAAATTTATATTTTTATTATTTTTTGTATTTGGCTATTTGGCTCGTAACATGATGAAGAGAATGAGATTGTTATCTACAGATACGATAGAAAAACTTACTTTTTTTTTCTTTAAATTTACTATGTGCTGTTTATGTCTGAAATGAACGCATGTTAGACTTTTATGAACTCTGACATATTTGCATAATGCACTTCCAGTTTGTGAGAGGTGTTGTTCCTAAATAATAATATAATTTCCTCTTTTTTGTAGGAAAAGGCTGAACTATGTGAATCATGCCCGCCGTTTGGCAGACGGAGACTGGACAGGGACAGACAGTGATGAAGAGGAGGAAGAGAAGGAAGAGAAACAGAAAAGTCAGCAGCAGGATGAAACGGAAGACGAAGGGATGGAAGTCGAGCAACGCAAAAAGTTGCCGAGGCACTACGCCAACCAGGTCATAACAAGAGAACATGTAGACTATCTGTTAGATCACATGCCATTCTGTTAGGCTTGTGTGATATTGATTTTTTTTATTTCTTTTCTGATCAGGATTTTTCCCGTTTTAAAATATCGCGATAAACAATTTAATCCTCCAGAAGCGATAGCCTAAAAAAGACAGAGAAACAAGCATTTCCACCATTTCGGGTTGAATGCACAGGAAACAGTTAAAAAAAACAACAACATAAAAACATAACAACAAATTTCGATGTAATCTTTTTAAAAATCGGTTGTCTGATGTTCACATTGTTCACATTTTGTCTGTTGATCAGGAAAGAAAAAAAAAAGTAAAAAAAATTAATAGTAATAATATTATTTATTACTATTAAATAATAAAGAAAACTAATAATTAGAAAAGAAAATAATTAAAAAGAATTATATAAAAAAGAAAAATATTATAATAAAAAGAAAAACAATTCCTAATTATCATCAGCATTTAAATGGTTTGAAAAGTGTTAGATCTGACACTTTGTTGTAGATCTTTTTAACCTTTTTGGGTCAAAATCTTTATTCTTTTTTCTTTCGGCAGTTTTAGCCATTTTCGGATGCACGTTTGATTGATTAAAAACAAACAAACAGTAAAGCGATGTTAAATATATGTACTTATCTAATCTTAGCTAATGGTAGATTTTATTGCATATTAATGAACGTTCTCCATTTACCGTGACAGAAAGCGAGAACGCATGAGATGAGAAAAGGGGGCGGGGCCTCCAGGACGAGTCGGTTAATACTGGAGAGTTTAAAACACCTGCGCAGATCGTTCCAGACTCGCCCGTACCGCTCTACGCATTTTCTCAGCAGCTTTATCATGTTTTTGTGGATTTTGCTCAACATATTTGAATCGATCTATTTGCTGAACACATTCTGATTCCTGACTTTTTGGACACTCTGTATAATCGCCGATAAACGACACTGGATATCGTGACAACATAATATCGTGCAGGGACGATAATATCGATAATATCATTGTAGTGCTCAAGCTAAGTGTATGGTAAGATATTAATAGTGGGAAAAATGATCTCAGTTAACAAATTTGCTTCTCTGTTTCTGAATGGGATATAAATATTCTCTACTAACTTGTATGCCAGCCCTTTGCCTCTGATTTCTAATGCTAATACAGCTTATAATTATCATAATTAAATGTTGAAGTAAAGCAGACAGACTTCACGTACTGGCCTTGTGGTGCATAAGTTCAGGGCTGTGTTTAAACTTTAAACTCTCTGTACAGCTGATGTTGTCGGAGTGGCTGGTCGACGTCCCTGCGGATCTTAGCGCTGATTGGCTGCTGGTGGTCTGTCCTGTAGGGAAGCGCTCGCTCATCGTTGCATCTAAGGTTTGGACTAATCACTCTCTCACGAACAAATATCTTTATTTAAAAAAAAAAAATATATATATATATATATATATATATATATATATTTATATTACATTATACTGATGTATGAAAATGTCGTGGTTAGGTGAAAATAGGTTTATCATGTCATGTCTAACAGGAAACTGAACTAGGACATGAACTTGTGTTACAAAGTCCTCATGAAACAACCCTCATGGTTAGAGGGCTGTCTGACTGTGAATACGTCTTTTTAGCATTTAAAAACATTTATAAGGAAAATAATACATGTAGAAGTAGATAACTTATTTTAATTAGATGGTAGCAGCAGTAGCTAAGTAAGGAATAAAACATGAGTCAAGTTCAGTGGTTTTATTGTCATTTCAAATATATACAGCTAGTTAGTACACAGTGAAACGAAACTACGTTCTTGCAGGACCAAGGTGCGACGTAAAACAAACACAGAACTACAGGAGACTTTACACATATTTACATAAAGTGCACCGTGCAAACATTTGTAGACATATGACAGTACAAAAGACAGTACAAGACAGTACAAAACTACCAAAAACAAGACAATGGGCACAGAAAGTTACAGCAGAGCGCCGGCTAGCACACGGTTCTAGTAGAAAGGGAATCAGTTGACAATAGTGCAAAAGCGTAACAATATAAGTTGCTGTGAATGTGAACATGAGTAGCATCCGGGTAGAGAGTGTAAAGATTATATACAGTATATAATAAATATTTGTAGCAGCAGAAATTGAATACGGAGATGAAAGTGTGCTGTTGTATAATAACACAATCAAAGACAGAGTGGTGTGATTTTCCAGGACCAGCACATTTATCCATTTATAGTTACCTCTAATGTTGCTGAACATCAAGACAAGTTAGTTTCAGGTATCACTTTATCTGTAGCACCTATAAACAATTATTTATTTAAACGTTTCATTCTTCTGAGCATAAACATCTCCTTACAGTAAACTTCACCGTATTAACATTCACGCACACTTTATTTAATGCGTTTATGTGAAGCGGCTGCCGTACAAGGCCCTGTGTTAGCTGTTACCATAGAAACAACGACAACATATTAGAATGAGAGCATTCATTTAAACCGTTCGACAGAGCTGTGGTATAAATGGTAATAAGGTTCATTTGCATTTATGTTTCATCGATTGTTTATTTGCGTCAAACAGCACTGCCTCAGTGTTTCCGCATTACATCTGTAACAACGTTATTAAAGGTTTACTGGCCTGAGAGTCACTTCCCCCAGCTCCTAATCCTCCGCTCAACCATCTGACTCACAGTTTATTATATTTTCATTGTTCTGGTACTTGTCATGTTTTTCCTCTGATATGGCAGATATGTTATTTGTTGGAAGTGAATGTGTGTAATTTAGAAAAAGGCTTCGAATGTTGAGTTATGATACTACAGCAAGACGTGTTAAGCACTGATTAAGAACCAATAGAAACTTTACTAATGACCCACTAGAGTTTTAGTAAGCGCTTTATCCTGATCAGGGTCGCAGTGGATCCAGAGCCTGTATCAGGAACTCTGGGGCTGAGAATGGGACGCCAGTCCATCACAGGGCATTACACACACACACACACACACACACACACACACACACACACTCATGCACTCATTCACACCTAGGGGCAATTTATCTCGGTGGAAGGAAACCGGAGAACCCGGAGGAAACCCACATGTACATGCACAGACAGTAACCCGAGCTCAGGAGCTCTGCAAATCACGTTAAATGGTACTGAAATTCTCATATTTTAAATATTTATTTATTAATTAACTTCTTTTCCTTAATAGGGCTCCACTTCATCATACACTAAAAGTGGGTACTGTGTGAATCGTTTCCCTTCTTTGCTACCAGGAGGCAACAGACACAACTCAGCCATTGGGAAAGGTCTGTAATCCAGGACTAAACTAAACATCTTTTAAAAACACATTTTAAAGTAGAACTGTCTTGTGGTAATTAGGCTTGGTTTTTGCTTTCCTACAGATTACACCATCCTAGACTGCATTTACAGTGAAGTGGATAGGACGTACTACATCCTGGATGTGATGTGCTGGAGAGGGCATCCTGTCTACGACTGCTCAGTGAGTCAGTTTATTCTTCTGGTCTAATCATGATTTCAAAGCAAAGATCTTTTTACATCCTGACGTTGGCAAATGGATGATCTCCTATTGAATTATTTAGACAATGCATACGTGGCAGCTAAGTAAAAGCGACATTATTGAATTTTTTGTTAATAACAGACTGAGTTCCGGTTCTACTGGTTGCAGTCGAAGGTTGAAGAGGTAGAAGGACTGTCGGAGATTTGCAAACGAAACCCTGTAAGTTCATTACTAGTACTAAAAATGTTTTAACAGTAGAGTATTGATCGAATGTACTCATTAGTTTGTTTTCCCACATTTGTTTGCAGTTCCGTTTTGTGAGTCTGAACAGCATCAGTTGTACAACAGAGTCCATTCAAAAGGCCCTGGCACACGACTACAGCTTCAGCGTAAGAGCTTTGGAATGTTGTATTCATACAACTTTCTGTTTTGAAAACAGACTTGTTTCTCTGGTGGCGTTTCCATAGTGGATTTTATGGAAATTCTGAATTTGTTCAGTAGAGAAATATGAATAGAAATCACAAATATTCAGAGAAGTTGATACAGACAAGATGCAGTAAACTGATGGAAACAAATACTTTATGATGATGTGCCACAAATCATAATAGTATAATATAATTATATTTATACTCACATAATTTTGAGATGCATTTTAGCATACATAAAGCACGGTATAAACTCACTAGCCAGCGTATGAACAGAAAAAGTGCTCAATAAATCCGTGATATTGTAAAGTATAATAAAGGGCACTTTCACACCTGTTGGTCAGTTTGCTTAGTGAAGTGAACCAGAGCGAAATTGATACTTTTGGTCTGTTTGCTGTTTGGTTTAACATTGAAAATAATTAAACAATGCAAAAAAAAAAAAAAAACTTGGCTGAGGAATCTGAGAGGCTGAAAATGTACTCAGAACTTTTCCAGTCATTGGTCAGAAATACGGCGACAGAAAAAGTAAACAATCTTTTGCCAGGAGTGCACAGAAATCACAAAAGTCACTCAAGCACAGAGAGCACTGACTCCTCACTAAATACTTGTTTTGACAATTTATATAAATAACTAGTTTAAAATGTTTTGTGTAACGCTTCCAGTGTTTTCTCTTTTTGTTCGTCAGTCCAGAGCACATGCAGCACTGAGCTCGGGCTCAGCTGTACCTTGCGGGTCAGTTTAGCAGCTCACATCTGCAAAACAATGTTGTGTGCAACCCAAAATACATGGCAAGTTTTGGTTCCCCAGTTGGGTTGATTCAGGACTGAAATACTTCCTCACTGCAGTCGAACCGCACCAGAGTTCGCTTAGAACTGGACTGAGAGCACCTCTCAGACGCTCTCGGAGAGACTGTTTAGGTCAAAACTGGAGTGAGATTAATGTGTTCACATCTTCAAAAAAAAAAAAAAAAAAAACTACACAAAAAAACTTCACTATGCTTATTCAGTATGCTTACGTAATATTTGCTCTGCTTATGTAATCACTATCCTTACGTAATATTCACTATGCTTGTTCACTACGATTGCGTAAAATTCACTATGCTTACGCAATATTAACTATCCTTACGAAATATTCACTACGCTTATATAATATTCACTATCCTTACGAAATATTCAAAACACTTACGTAATATTTACTATTCTTATGTAATATTCACTATGCTTATTTATTACAAAGCATAGTGTCCCAAAATTATCCATACATAGAGGAATTTAACACTTTTTAGCAAAAATGTAACTTTATTTACAACCACTCTTACGTAATATTCACTACGCTTACAGAATACGGACTACACTTGCGTAAAATTCACTACGCTTAAGTAATATTCACTATCCTTATGAAATATTCAGTGTGCTTATTTACTATATTAAGATAATATTCACTACATTTATTTACTACGCTTACATAATATTCACTACTTTTACGTAATATTCACTATTGTTACATAAAATTCACTATGCATATTCAGTACACTTATAATATTCATAATACGTAATATGTTTTACTATGCTTACGTAATATTCGCTACGCTTGTTCGCTATACTTACGTAATATTCGCTACGCTTGTTCGCTATACTTACGTAATATTCGCTACGCTTGTTCGCTATACTTACGTAATATTCGCTACGCTTGTTCGCTATACTTACGTAATATTCGCTACGCTTGTTCGCTATACTTACGTAATATTCGCTACGCTTGTTCGCTATACTTACGTAATATTCGCTACGCTTGTTCGCTATACTTACGTAATATTCGCTACGCTTGTTCGCTATACTTACGTAATATTCGCTGTGCTCGTTCGCTATACTTACGTAATATTCTCTATGCTCGTTCGCTATACTTACGTAATATTCACTATGCTTGCATGATATTCATTATCCTTACATGTTATTCACTCCGTTTATATAATATTCACTATCTTTACATGATATTCACTATGTTTATGTAATGTTCACTACACTTATTTATTATGCTTATGTAATTTTCACTATGCTTACGTAATATTTACTACACTTAAATAACATTCACTGTGCAAATATGTAAAATTCGCTACGCCTACGTGATGTTCACCATGCACTTGACTCCTGTCTCCAGGTGGACGGGCTGCTGTTCTACCACCGTGAGACTCACTACACCCCGGGCAGCACACCGCTGGTGGGATGGCTCAGACCCTACATGGTGTCCGACATCCTGGGTATCGAGGTGCCACAGTGCCCCCTCACCGCCAAGCCGGACTACGCTACCCACCAGATGCAGCAGATCCTGGAGCACAAGAAGCCGTCCAATCAGGTTCGGCCTGCGGATCAAAACGGAAGATATGAGCTAGAGCATCTGTCCACGCCAGAGACGCAAACAGGAAGCAGCAACCAGAAAGAGCGCATGGAGAGCTGATTGCTAGCGGCTCAGCAGCTACTGATTTGGTATCACGCCAAGAAATTCTGGACAAGAGTTCTGGCATTTATTCAGTGTTTTCTGAAACCCTGTTGATTTTAGATTAGCTCAGAGACAGCTTTTATACTTTCCACACTGTAGTGTGATGAATTTGGCATTCGTTATTGATCAGTTAAACCTCCCGTACTGTTTCAAACAACATTTGAACATTGGTTTACATTTTGTTTCTTTTGTCTTAGCACTCATCATTAGCTAAAACTATTCAGATTGCTTTAACAATATGATTTGATGAATTATTCAATGGCTTAACACTGTAGCTCCAGGATGACACGAAGAAACAAAGAAAATCCGTCTTCGTCTATCAGATGCACGCTTGAATTACGTGGAATTCACGAAACCTCATTCTGTGTGCATGTGATATTCTGCACGAATGCCATTCTGAAATTTTAAATTTAGACCATCCTTGTCTAACAAGGATGCTTGAAAGACTTTTAACGCTGTATTAATAAATGTATTTTTATTTGAGAAATTTTCAATTTCTGGAACCCCCTCCCTTTTTTGTTTGTTTGTTTTTAGATTTTTTTTAAAAAGAGAATTTAGCTTTAATTGCATGTGCAGGTTCACCTTGGATGCCCGACTGAATAAAATGCAAAGCTGAGCACTTTCTATGGCAAAATGTATGTGTTTGCAAAACCATTCAGCTTCTGTGAACTTACTCGCGGTTAGAAGTCCTAGGAAACTCAAATCTCTGAAAATCTTAAATGTCAACAAACAATTTAATTGGGTCAGCTCATCGGGTGATGAAATGTCAAGCTAGGATGTGAGGACTGTAATCTTCCGTTATGTATACATTTGGTTTGTCTTTCATTTTAGGAATGATATTTGAATGTAATGCAAGCATAAAGTACGTTTCTGTTAATGGTATGTGGTTTAAAAACTGTACTCAATACATTATCATAATCAGTTCAGTGCCATCTTATTTATTATATTTGACAAAAGTAGGTCTTTTGCACACTGATGATGGGCTCAGCGTTCCTGGAAAGCAACCCGTGACTAATACCAAAACCCCTCTTTTAAAAACCACACGTCTCTTACATCACCCTCTTGTCTGAGCGCTAACCTGGTTTCATGTTACTGTTGTTTCTAAACGTGCTACTAACCTCACATTTTCTGTTTTCACATAGAGGCATGCCACAGAAAGCAGTGTTTTTTTATTATTAATTTTTTTGTTGTTGTTGTTGTTATTTTCCCCCCACAAGTAAAGCTGTTCATCATCAGCCCATCAACTCGTCGCAGATCCATTACTACGCCATTTAAGAATTCTTGCTTAAGACCTTAATAACTGAGAATTCAGCAGCTGATCTTTCTGAGTCTGTATTGCAAAGGCAAAGCATTTCTCCTATAAAATCCTGTTCTGTCTGCTGCACTACTTGTGCTGGACATTTAGTGTGTTACGTTTCACAGAATTTACTTTATCATCACAGGTCACTAAAATAGTCGTACATGGTTGCAGTATTATTCCTCAAAAATCAAATGATCAGTCTTTCTAAATGTAATATAAATATTCTCAAATATCACAGATGTCTGTGCTTTGCCTTTATACCTGCCTTCGTAGTTGCAATATTGATCCCACATTCACCTTGAGATTGATACAGGTATCTGTATCTGTAATAACACTGCCATGTTATACCACTGCAGTCTAGAGACCGGGATTTCTTTCCTTTTTTTTTTTCTTTTTTTCTTTTTTAGATTCATCCTTAAACTTGTGGATTGTTAGTGCTTATTTTATTTTAAGTCCATTCGAAAAATAGGACGTGTGTGAACGTCTGTGACATTAGGGATTAGAACTACAGACTATGAACTATGAACAGATTTGCATTTCCTGAAAGCACTAGCAAGGAGTAAAAAGAAAAAAAACAAAGAAAGAAAGAAAAGGAGAAGAAATTAGTGAAATTAATGTAATGTGAGTTTCTAATTTAAAAAAAAAAAGGGAAAAGTGAGTTTAATGCATGAAAGTGCTTTAAGGATGACACTGATAGAGCCAGAGAGAGAAATAAACTTGAAATAATTCTTATTTTGATTTTTTTTTTTTTTATTAACTATGCATTTTGATATTTTACAATTGGTTTTAATTATTTCTATCTTTATGTGGTAAGTTTATGTAGCTCTTATAAGTATTATGTTTATGTAATATAGCCAACAATGTTTTATATTCTGGCTGCATATTATCATACAGTAAACCCAGGAAATACATAATACATTATTATATTGTTACAGCATACATAGTTTGATTGATTTATTGACTGATTAATTCATTATTTGACTGACCACCATAGGATCAGTACTGACTAAATATTTGCATGGTGGACAATTAGGTTGGTCTATAAACAATTCTACCTTTCATTAGTTGTCAGAAACTGAAATTTGATCAATATATAGTGCACACAAAACAATGAGCTATAGTCTCTTAAATGTACAGTACAAAGTGACCAACAAGCAAGTATGTCTAATAAAGTTATCACACAAACTCCAAATAGTGTCTGGGTGAGGGTGGGGCAAATGATATATAATAGTTAGTTCAGCAAGTTTCATGAACTGGCTCAGGAGCTTCATGTAGGAATGAAATAAATAAACATGGCAAATGTTTCACTCAGGTGAAAAAACTGATATACATTATATCGAATTATAGCCAAAAGTTTGTGGAAACCTGAGCATCACACTCGTATGTGGTTCTTCCCCAAACTGTTGCCACAAAGTTGGAAGCACACAGTTGTACAGAATGTCTTTGTATGTTGTAGGATTTAAAATTTCCCTTCACTGGAACTAAGAGGCTGAAACCTGTTCCAGCATGACAATGCCCCTGTGCACAAAGCGAGCTCCATGAAGACATGGTGTGTGAAGGTTGGAGTGGAAGAACTCGAGTGTCCTGCACAGAGCCCTGACCTCAACCCCACTGAACACCTTTGGGATGAACTGGAACACTGACTGAACCCCAGACCTCCTCGACATCCCAACATCAGCGCCTGATCTCACTAATGCTCTTATAGCTGAATGAACACAAATCCCCACAGCCACGCTCCAACATCTAGTGGAAAGCTTCCCAGAAGAGTGGAGCTTATTATAACAGCAAACACACGGGGAATAAATCTGGAATGGGATGTTCACCAAGCACAGATGGGTGTGATGGTCAGGGGTGCACATACTTTTGGCCATATAGTGAATATACCACTTTCCTTGACTCCTCTAGCTACTTTTGCATAAAGCAAACCTTCGCTCAAGTTTGAGAACAAGATTTACACGCAAGCACAAAGTCGCTATGTTAGGTTTTATTGTTATTATTATTGATTAATCAATGACTACAATCACTTGTGTCAGTAAAATGTTCAGTAAAAGAGCACCACATCTTATGTGATTGATGCAGCCTTCTTATTTTTTATGCTTTTTCAACAGTTTTTTAATTTGGTCCACCAAATTAAACACTATTCAAGTGGCACCATGAATCGCAGGTAGATGGCGATATTTACTGATTAGTACAAGTCATTTTATTAGATTAGATTAGATTCAACTTTTGGTGGTTTTCATGGTTTATTAGACCTTAGAACAATCTAGAGACAGTTTCATAGAGATTAGAAAGAAAAATCTAAAAATGCTACAGCTTTTTCTCAAGCTACATCTTTTTTTAATGAATAAATCGCTTTGCTAATCAATAAATAGCTCCAGATGTTTCAGCAACTTGTTGTCGCTTGAGTAGAGTCTTAAGATGGACCAGAAATTTCCAAGAAGAAGAACTTCAGCATCATTTCCACCACTGATTAATGGGCTTGGTGATATGACCAAAATATCATATCACGATACTTGAAGACATTACTATGATATACAATATGTATCACAATATCAGGGGTTTGCTAGCAAACTTCAGGTGAAATAAATTAACATTGAAAAGGAGGGAAAAATCTGTAAAAACATACTTTAACATCAAATCAGCTGCTTCGAATCGGTTTGTAATTGTTAGATTTTTTTTTAAAAATCGTTAAAATCTTAGAAAAAATTATCACAATGTCTTAGAAAAGTGCATTATGAGATCATTTATCACGATCTCAGTATTATATCCTCATATCACCCAGCTCTACTGATTTCTCTGCTCTTTAAATACCAGTTTGCAGATCAGTTTCAGAACATACGTTAAGTGCTGATCTTGATTTTTGTCTAATCCTTGTATCTGAAACGGAAAACGTTACCATGGTTCATGACACCTCTCTTATCAACGAGGCGTTTCCACCCACTGAACTGTCGCTCACTCAACGGTTTTTGTTTTTCGCACCATTCTGCGTAAACTCTAGAGACTGTTGTGTGTGAAAATCTCAGGAGATCAGCAGATTCTGAAAAACTCAAACCAGCCCATCTGGTACCAACATCCATGCCACGGTTAAAGTCACAGAGATCAGACTTTTTCCCCATTCTGATGTTTGACTTGAACATTAACTGAAGCTCTTGACCTGTATCTGCATGGTATTTGCATTGTACTGCTGCCACATGATTGGCTGATTGGATAACTGCATAAATGTACAGGTGTTTCTAATAGTGAGTGTATATTAACTGTATTACGAATAGCATCAATGACCACAGCAACCTCTGGTTTAGTAACTGGAATGTTTTACTGATTTGAAAACTCTTTGTTTAAAATTATTGAACAAATTTTGGAACATGGGGTTATTTTAAGGTGATTATATTTGATATTCCAACTAAAACGATGCTTATAGATCAGGACTAAACAGATTTGTTTATGGAAATTGGATGACTTAACTGGTAGTTTTTTTAATATGTTAAATGTATTATATAAAATGTTTGGAGACCACCCACTTTATTACATATGAAGTGAGGGGTAGACGAAAATCAATGAGGGTTGAATGTATTTTTCAAGGAAGCAAACTGAAGGAAGTTTACTCAATAATATTCATAATAATTATAGACTCTTTAATAGGGCTAAAAGAATCGATTCCTTTATTGCAGGTATTTGGGAATCGAGAGTCGACTCCAAATCTTTAGACTCAATTCCACACAATATATAAATTATATGATATAGACCAAGTTATCATAAGTTATCACTTTATGTAGTTAACTACGGTATAGTTGAAACTACAATATATGCTACCAATCCTTTATTTAGGTCAGATTTTTCTTCTCAGGTGTTAACTGACTATTAGCTTTTCTATTTCTCTAGACAGTAGTGCCATGGTTTCACATGTTTTGGACACAGGTTAGGTTCTGCTAGGCTGGATATGCTTTATATTGTATCTTTGATTATCAGTTTATGGTGAATTCATAAGTGCTTAGACCTTAAACAAAGGTTGAAACAAAGTACTAAGTGTATAGAATTCATGTGTGATACTGTACTGAGCTATTTCTCAAATACAATTAGCAAATAACTGCTCCTGTGTTCAGTTTGAAACAGAACAGGAGCAGTATGTGTTGAAATACATGGCAGTTCCATGTGCTCAATTAATACTGCATTGTTTGATTTATTTTGCCCGATTTCTTTCTCTATGACTTTTTTTTTTTTTTTGGAATCGAGAATCAAGAAAAATACAGTGTGGAATCGACTCTTGGAATCGACTCCATCACTTTGAACCAGTTTCGAGAAAATTACTGTGTGGAATCGACTCTTAGAATCGACTCCCATCACATGGAATCAGAATCGAGAAAATTACTGTTTGGAATCGACTCTTGGAATCGACTCCCATCACTTTGAATCAGTTTCGAGAACATTTCTGTGTGGAATCGACTCTTTGAATCGACTCCCATCACATGGAATCGGATTCGACTCCAAAATTTCTGGATTGAACATCACTATTTTAAACATTACGCCCTTTTTGTTTGTCTTGTGATAAAAGTTTACATTGACAGTGTTTGCGTCGCATTTGTGTACAATAACCGAAGTTTAGTGACGCGTAACGTCGTCTGCGCATGCGCAGTACATTAGCGCATGCGCAGTACAGGCCTTGCCGCAGTCCAAGCTTGTTATTTTTTATGAATGAGAGTGGGCGGAGCTAATCTTTCGCAAACTATCTGCTCTTGTAGCCAACAGGGGGCGCGTTTTATATATATCTTTTTTTTTTTTTTTTTCCATACTGAAGCTGAAAGGCAGAACGCGACGGAGAGGAATCCAGATGTTGCTGGGAACTTTATTTTTTCAGTTTAATGTCACAGAAGAGGGTGTTTCCGGTTTCCGTGTTTACGTGAGCTGGACCTAAAGGCGCACGAGCACGAGGCAGTGCTAACCTGACGTTAGCTTAGCAACGACGAGCGGCTCGTTCAGTAGGAATTTAAGGTGTCGCCAGAAAAACAGTGGCAGATAGCTTTGTATAATAAAAGGAGCTCTTGAGTTGACGTGTGTGTGTGTGTGTGTGGGGCTCGCGTCTCCAGTCCAGCGTCATGCAGTTTGGATAAAATGCAAGTTTGTTGTCAGTACTAGCCCTAGCACTGAGTGTGTGTGTGTGTGTGTGTGTGTGTGTTTAATGTGTGCTGCTGTAAATGAGCTGCAGTCCTCCTCTGATGGCCGCTGAACACACCACTGGCCTGTAAATCCGCCTTTTCTCGTGAAATTCCTCGACGACTGATTCAAATACAGGAGGAAAAATACAGGAAAGGTGTGTTTTTATTGCTGGAAAGGACCTGAAGGATGGCTGCCACTTTATCAGCAGAGGAAGAGCAGGTAAGTGCTCATCATCATCATAATAATAATAATAATCATAATAGAAATAGATTATATGAGCTCAGTGGATCAGGATCTAGCAGGATGTCAGTATCACTGTGTCAGGGCCTGTCGCAGGAAAATGACAAAATACACTCTAATAATAATAATAATGATAATAATAATAATAATAATAATAATGCATAACACACACATATAATAACAGTTACACAGAATCCCAGCTCAAA